>NC_068445.1:37352591-37597591 GCF_023373465.1 Oncorhynchus keta | reverse complement strand
GCAGAAGCACAGTGGCTAGGAAAAACTCCCTAGAAAGGCAGGGACCTAGGAAGAAACCTAGAGAGGAACCAGGCTCTGAGGAGTGGCCAGTACTCTTCTGGCTGTGCCGGGTGGAGATTATAACACTACATGGCCATTAAGGCCAGATCGTTCGTCAAGATGTTCAAACGATCAAGGCGTTCAAACGTTGGAACGTACTGTATGTAGAAGTTATCCTGCAACTCTGTTTGAGTTATTATCCACCACACTGTCTCAGTGTTGTCTATTACCACCCTGCTGTCTCAGTGTTGCCTAGCTCCACCCTGCTGTCTCAGTGTTGTCTATCACCACCCTGCTGTCTCAGTGTTGCCTAGCTCCACCCTGCTGTCTCAGTGTTGCCTAGCTCCACCCTGCTGTCTCAGTGTTGTCTAGCTCCACCCTGCTGTCTCAGTGTTGTCTAGCTCCACCCTGCTGTCTCAGTGTTGTCTACACCACCCTGCTGTCTCAGTGTTGCCTAGCTCCACCCTGCTGTCTCAGTGTTGTCTATCACCACCCTGCTGTCTCAGTGTCTGCTGCTGTCTCAGTGTTGTCTATCACCACCCTGCTGTCTCAGTGTTGTCTAGCTCCACCCTGCTGTCTCAGTGTTGTCTAGCTCCACCCTGCTGTCTCAGTGTTGTCTAGCTCCACCCTGCTGTCTCAGTGTTGTCTAGCTCCACCCTGCTGTCTCAGTGTTGTCTAGCTCCACCCTGCTGTCTCAGTGTTGTCTAGCTCCACCCTGCTGTCTCAGTGTTGTCTAGCTCCACCCTGCTGTCTCAGTGTTGTCTATCACCACCCTGCTGTCTCAGTGTTGTCTATCACCACCCTGCTGTCTCAGTGTTGTCTAGCTCCACCCTGCTGTCTCAGTGTTGTCTAGCTCCATACTGCTATCTCAGTGTTGTCTAGCTCCACCCTGCTGTCTCAGTGTTGCCTAGCTCCACCCTGCTGTCCCAGTGTTGCCTAGCTCCACCCTGCTGTCTCAGTGTTGTCTAGCTCCACCCTTCTGTCTCAGTGTTGCCTGCTCCACCCTGTCACAGTGTTGTCTTGCTCCACCCTGCTGTCTCCGTGTTGTCTAGCCCATACTGCTGTCTCAGTGTTGTCTAGCTCCACCCTGCTGTCTCAGTGTTGTCTAGCTCCATTCTGCTGTCTCAGTGTTGTCTAGCTCCACCCTGCTGTCTCAGTGTTGCCTAGCTCCACCCTGCTGTCTCAGTGTTGCCTAGCTCCACCCTGCTGTCTCAGTGTTGTCTAGCTCCACCCTGCTGTCTCAGTGTTGTCTAGCTCCACCCTGCTGTCTCAGTGTTGTCTAGCTCCACCCTGCTGTCACAGTGTTGTCTAGCTCCACCCTGCTGTCTCAGTGTTGTCTAGCAGCACCCTGCTGTCTCAGTGTTGTCTAGCTCCACCCCGCTGTCTCCGTGTTGTCTAGCTCCACCCTTCTCAGTGTTGTCTAGCTCCACCCTGCTGTCTCAGTGTTGCCTAGCTCCACCCTGCTGTCTCAGTGTTGTCTAGCTCCACCCTGCTGTCACAGTGTTGGCTAGCAACCCCCTGCTGTCTCAGTGTTGTCAAGCAGCACCCTGCTGTCTCAGTGTTGTCTAGCTCCACCCCGCTGTCTAAGTGTTGTCTAGCTAAACCCTGCTGTCTCAGTGTTGTCTAGCTCCACCCTGCTGTCTCAGTGTTGTCTAGCTCCACCCTGCTGTCTCAGTGTTGTCTAGCTCCACCCTGCTGTCTCAGTGTTGTCTAGCTCCACCCTGCTGTCTCAGTGTTGTCTAGCTCCACCCTGCTGTCTCAGTGTTGTCTAGCTCCACCCTGCTGTCTCAGTGTTGTCTAGCTCCACCTGCTGTCTGTGTTGTCTCTCCACCCTGCTGTCTCAGTGTTGTCTAGCTCCACCCTGCTGTCTCAGTGTTGTCTTGCTCCACCCTACTGTCTCAGTGTTGTCTAGCTCCACCCTGCTGTCTCAGTGTTGTCTAGCTCCACCCTGCTGTCTCAGTGTTGTCTAGCCCCACCCTGCTGTCTCAGTGTTGTCTAGCTCCACCCTGCTGTCTCAGTGTTGTCTAGCTCCACCCTGCTGTCTCAGTGTTGTCTAGCTCCACCCTGCTGTCTCAGTGTTGTCTAGCTCCACCCTGCTGTCTCAGTGTTGTCTAGCTCCACCCTGCTGTCTCAGTGTTGTCTAGCTCCACCCTGCTGTCTCAGTGTTGTCTAGCTCCACCCTGCTGTCTCAGTGTTGTCTAGCTCCACCCTGCTGTCTCAGTGTTGTCTAGCTCCACCCTGCTGTCTCAGTGTTGTCTAGCTCCACCCTGCTGTCTCAGTGTTGTCTAGCTCCACCCTGCTCTCTCAGTGTTGTCTAGCTCCACCCTGCTGTCTCAGTGTTGTCTAGCCCCACCCTGCTGTCTCAGTGTTGTCTAGCTCCACCCTGCTGTCTCAGTGTTGTCTAGCTCCACCCTGCTGTCTCAGTGTTGTCTAGCCCCACTGTGGGTCTCCATATTATTAGTATTATTCAAATTTCTAATATAGTTGATATGTCATCCTCAGGGACTCATGAAGAGAGACCAGATGAGCATGGTTTTGTTGCTAGATGTTTCACCAGGAGATACATGTAAGTTTCCAAGCTGATCGATTTTCAACACGGTGTGTGAGAAATGTTTTTCAGCTTCAACAGTTGATGTTGTAGAATACAATGCAGCTAGGAGAAATGTTTTGAGAACTCAATTTACTGTCCTTTACACCAACATGTAGCAATATACATGACAATTGCATGTTAACTGTATTGATACTGTATTTATCAGCATTATGACACAATACAACTGTTTTGTACATATAACTTATGATACTGTGTTGTGTAAATGTAAAAGGGTGTTGTGCTTTCCCAGGCTCCCGATAGGTATTGTCTCTAAGACCATACGATCCTCTCTGTCTGGTGATGGAATTCTGACTGTAGAGGCTTCACTTCCTGACCCCAGCATCCCTGATGACATCATAATTCCCATTCAGGTAACAAGGGGTGAAACCCATAACACCTCAACTGTATGCGATTCTCATTGTTTTACATCACTTCCTGGCCTTGGACACTGAAAAGAAAGTATAGCATAGGAAGTAGGAAGCGTTGGTATCTCCTAGTTTTCCTGGTAATCTGTCCATGTCCATGTCCTGTCCTGTTTATTATTTTCTGTCATGTACATTACAAGGACAAAGTTAGAACACAAATGACCTTTAATTCTAATGTGTGTGCTCCCTGTATTTTCTTTACTGCTGCTTGTCACACTACGAAGGTGGAGAAGGAGACCATAAGAGAAGAGGGAGAGGAGGGTGGAGCTAAGCCAGAGGAGACTACCGTAGCTGACACAGACTCCCAGCCTTCTCCATCTGCCCCTGCTGTGGCCCCTGTATCCCTGGAGGCGCCTGACTTCACACCCGCAGAGCCTGGCACCATGCTCCCCACAGAGGCACCCAAGGATGGGGATAAGTTAGCACAGGAGGTCCCTGGAGAAGAGGCCCAGCCAGACAGCGCCACGGCTGAGCCAAAGAGCAATGACGAAGGGAGAGGAGGAGCAGAGGAGCGGGAGACACACACTAAGCCAGCTGGAGAGATGGAGACCCACCCCCCAGAGCATGCAGATAAAGAGGGAAAAGAGGGAGAAGGGATTCCAGATCCCACAGAGCCCTTTGAGCATATTGATGCCCCTGACTCCCCAGACACAGTCACGTCCGACCGCGGGGAACACAAAACAGACCCAGCCCAAGACCTTGACGAAGAGCCCCAGCACTCAGAGGGCTCAGGGGAGGCAGCCGAGGCCCCGCCCCAGCCTGAGGAGCACGAGCCAGGCATGAGTCCATCAGAGGAGGGGGCCCACCACTCTCAGGAGCTGGAAGTTCCAGAGCACCCTGATATGGAGCAACAGGCATACACCAAGTAGAGAGAGAGAGAAAGAGAGAGAGAGAGAGAGAGAGAGAGAGAGAGAGAGAGAGAGAGAGAGAGAGAGAGAGAGAGAGAGAGAGAGAGAGAGAGAGAGAGAGAGAGAGAGAGAGAGAGAGAGAGAGAGAGAGAGAGAGAGAGAGAGAGAGAGAGAGAGAGAGAGAGAGAGAGAGAGAGAGAGCGAGGGGGGATGAGACGTGACTGAGAGAGAGAGAGACATGGCTGTAATTTCATAAGGAATTTGCTAAGATTCAAAACATCCATCTCAAGCGCCTGCATTCTGCAGACTTCCTCTTTAGGAATAGCCTGGTCCCAGATCTGTTTGTTCAACCAATTGTAGACAATGACCATAAGAATTGGCAAGACAGCACAATCAGATCTGGGATCAGGCTACTTCTTCACCAGCTAGCAGCAAAAGCTTGCATAATAACCCTGATTCTATCAATGTGCGTGTGAGTGAAGAACCACACACTGTCACTGTGACCATGCACTGTTTGGAGCTCCAATAAACCAATAGCAAATGAAAAAGCTGATGCTTTGTCCTGTTGTCGTTCATTTTGTTACAATCATTTACATTTACATTTTAGTCATTTAACATACACTCTTTTCCAGAGCGACTTACCATCAATATTCCATCTGTTTTGGTATTCCTTGTGTGATCATATTGACACAGCCACCTACAAAAAATAACCTTTTCTAGTTGATAATCACATGCATACAGTTACCGTTGAGATAATGAAGATTCATTCATTATAATGCCTTTAAAGGAGTAGACAAACATCATACAGCATGTTTGCACAGCTGGGTTTTACAGTATATGTGTCAGTTCAGGATGAGCAACTTGGCCAAGGAGACGACCATGGTTTTGATCATAGCTACAATACAACATCACAATGGAAGGGTTTTAGCTCCACTCAGTAAAATAGGAGGATAAAACAGATTTGTTGACAGAATCAGAATGAATTCTAGCGATAACTAGAAGCCTATTCTCGGGACATCCCCAACATTTGAATTCTAACACCGTGCCTTCAAAACACCTTCATCTGAATTCAACACTAATTTGCAAGCGACATAATCCTCCAATTGTTCACCCTGAAGTGAAATAACTAATCTAGTAATGCCCTCTTATTGCCGCTCACCCTTGGCAGTGACAAACTCCCCTGTATTCATCCTTGGGTTGCATCCCAAATGTGACCCTATAGACTTCATGTAAAGTGCACAACGTTTGACCAGAGCCCTATGGACCATGATTGGTTGATTATAAAGGGAAAGGGTGCCACTTGAAACACACACCAATAGAGTGCATTCGGAAATGATTTAGACCATTTTACTTTTTCCAAATGTTGTTATGTTACAGCCTTATTCTAAAATGGATTAAATAAATGTTGATCCTCAGCAGTCTACACACAATACCCCATAATGACATCACAATACCCCATAATGACGTCACAATACCCCATAATGACAAAGTTTAAACAGGTTTTCAGAAATGCATTAAAAGAAAAATGCAAGTCCGAAGTTTACGTACACCTTAGCCAAATACATTTAAACTCAGTTTTTCACAATTCCTGACATTTAATCAGAGTAAAAAATTCCCTGTTTTAGGTCAGTTAGGATCACCACTTTATTTTAAGAATGTGAAATGTCAGAATAATAGTAGAGAGAATGATTTATTTGATATTTTATTTCTTTCATCACATTCACAGTGGGTCTGAAGTTTACATGCACTCAATTAGTATTTGGTAGCATTGCCTTTAAATAGTTTAACTTGGGTCAAACGTTTCAGGTAGCCTTCCACAAGCTATATAGGTTGGGTGAATTTTGGCCCATTCCTCCTGACAGAGCTGGTGTAACTGAGTCAGGTTTGTAGGCCTCCTTGGCTAGCACATGCTTTTTCAGTTCTGTCCACACATTTTCAATAGGATTGAGGTCAGGGCTTTGTGATGGAAAAATCCAATATCTTGACTTTGTTGTCCTTAAGCCATTTTGCCACAACTTTGGAAGTATGCTTGGGATCATTGTCCATTTGGAAGACCCATTTGCGACCAAGCTTTAACTTCCTGACCGATGTCTTCAGATGTTGCTTCAATATATCCACATAATTTTCTCTCCTTATGATGCCGTCTATTTTGTGAAGTCCACCAGTCCCTCCTGCAGCAAAGCACCCCCACAACATGATGCTGCCTCCCGCGTGCTTCACAGTTGGGATGGTGTTCCCTTTTTCCTCCAAACATAACTGTGGTCATTATGGCCAAACAGTTCTATTACTGTTTCATCAGACCAGAGGACATTTCTCCAAAAAGTATGATCTTTGTCACCATGTGCAATTGCAAACCGTAGTCTGTCTTTTTTTATGGCAGATTTGGAGCAGTGGCTTGTTCCTTGCTGAGCGGCCTTTCAGGTTATGTGTATATAGGACTCGTTTTACTGTGGATATAGATACTTTGTACCTGTTTCCTCCAGCATCTTCACAAGGTCCTTTTGTCACGCCCTGGCCAGGGTGGGCATTCTATGTTCATTTTCTATGTTTTGGATTTCGTTGTTGTTTGGCCGGGTGTGGTTCTCAAGCAGAGGCAGCTGTGTATCGTTGTCTCTCATTGAGAACCATACTTAGGTAGCCTTTTCCTACTGGGTTTTTGTGGGTAGTTAATTTCTGTTTAGTGTTTTTCACCTTGTAGGACCGTTTTGGGTTCTCCCTTTGTTGTTTTTGTTTATTCAGTGTTCAGTTCATTAAAGAAATATGAACACTTACCACGCTGCACCTTGGTCCTTCTTCCACCTACAGTCGTTACACCTTTGCTGTTTTTCTGGGATTGATTTGCACTTTTCGCACCAAAGTACGTTCATCTCTATGAGACAGAACACGTCTCCTTCCTGAGTGGTATGGCGGCTGCGTGGCCCCATGGTGTTTATACTTGCGTACTATTGTTTGTACAGATGAATGTGGTACCTTCAGCCATTTGGAAATTGCTCCCAAGGATGAACCAGACTTGTGGATGTCTACAATTATCTTTCCGAGGTCTTGGCTGATTTCTTTTGATTTTCCCATGATGTCAAGCAAAGCGACACTGAGTTTGAAGTTAGGCCTTGAAATACATCCACAGGTACACCTCCAATTGACTCAAATGATGTCAATTAGCCTATCAGAAGCTTCGAAAGCCATGACATCATTTTCTGGAATTTTCCAAGTCGTTTAAAGGCACAGTCAACTTAGTGTATGTAAACTTCTGACCCACTGGAATTGTGATACAGTGAATTATAAGTGAAATAATCTGTCTGTAAATAATTTTTGGATAAATTACTTGTGTCATGCACAAAGTAGATGTCCTAACCGACTTGCCAAAACTATTGTTTGTTAACGTGAAATTTGTGGAGAGGTTGAAAAAAACGAGTTTTTTTTCAACTGTAAGTATTCAGACCCTTTGATATGAGACTCGAATTTGAGCTCAGGTGCATCCTGTTTCTATTGATCATCCTTCTATTGATCATCCTTCTATTGATCATCCTGTTTCTATTGATCATCCTGTTTCTACTTTATTCAACTTGATTGAAGTCCACCTGCGGTAAATTCAATTTATTGGAAATGATTTGGAAACTAACACATCTGTCTATATAAGGTCCCACAGTTGACAGTGCATGTCAGAGCAACAACCAAGCCACGAGGTCAAAGGAAGTGTCTGTAGAGCTCCGAGACAAGATTGTGGCGAGGCAAAGATCTGGGGAAGGGTACCAAAACATTTCTGCAGCATTGAAGGTCCCCAAGAACACAGTGGCCTCCATCATTCTTAAATAGAGGAAGTTGGAACCACCAAGATTCTTCCTAGAGCTGGCCGCTCGGCCAAACTGAGCAAACGGGGGAGAAGGGCCTTGGTCAGGGAGGTGACCATGAACATGATGGTCACTCAGACAGAGCTCCAGAGTTCCTCTGTGGAGATGGGGCCTTCCAGAAGGACAATCGTCTCTGCAGCACTCCACCAATCAGGCTTTTATGGTAGAGTGGCCAAATGGAAGCCACTTCTCTGTAAAAGGCACATGGCAGCCCGCTTGCAGTTTTCCAAATGGCACATAAAGTACTCTCAGAGCATGAGAAGTAAGATTATCTGGTCTGATGAAACCAAGAGTGAACTTTTTGGCCTGAACGCCAAGCCTCCCGTGTGGAGGAAACCTGGCACAAGCTCTAAGGTGAAGCACGGTGGTGGCAGCATCATGTCTGGAGGAAACCTGGCACCATCCCTACAGTGAAGCATGGTGGTGGCAGCATCATGTCTGGAGGAAACCTGGCACCATCCCTACAGTGAAGCATGGTGGTGGCGGCATCATGTGGGGATGTTTTTCACCGGAACGGACTGGGAGACTAGTCAGTATGGAAGGAAAGATGAATGGAGCAAAGTACAGAGAGATCCTTGATGAAAACCTGCTCCAGAGCGCTCAGGACCTTAGACTGGGGCGAAGGTTCACCTTCAAACAGGACAACAACCCTAAGCACATGGCCAAGACAACGCAAGAGGGGCTTAGGGACAAGTCTGTGAATGACCTTAAGTGGCCCAGATAGAGCCTGTTACCCTCTGAAAGATCTCTGGAGACCTGAAAATAGCTGTGCAGCGACGCTCCCCATCCAACCTGACAAGAGTTTGAGAGGATCTGCAGAGAAGAATGGGTGAAACTCCCCAAATACAGGTGTGCCCAGCTTGTAGCGTCGTACCCAAGAAGACTCAAGGCTGTAATTGCTGCTAAATGTGCTTCAACATAGTACTGAGTAAAGGGTCTGAATACTTATGTAAATGTGACATTTCAGATTTTGTATTTTTAATAAGATTGCAACAAAAATCTAAACCTGTATTTGCTTTGTCATTATGGGGTATTGTGTGTAGATTGAGAAGAAAAAAACAATGTAATCAATTTTATAATCAGGCTGTAAAGTAAAAATATGTAGAAAAAGTCAAGGGGTCTGAATACTTTCCAAATGCACTGATATGTTACCCAATTACTGTTGTTGGGCACTGTCAGACGGACATCTTGGACTCTGGCCTAAACGTTACACAAATCCACAGAACAAAACACACAGATGTGAACACACACTGGGATTTATGGGAGGTTTTATTTGCATAAACAAATACAAAGATATCAAGAAGAGGGACGAGAGGGAGAAGGAGAGGAGGGAGGGATGGGAGAGAGAGAGTGGGGGGGTAGGAGTAGGGAGGGCAGAGAGGAGGGAGGGATGGGAGAGAGAGTGGGGGAGGAGGAGGGAGGTGAGGAGAGAGGGATGGGAGAAGTCTGGCAAAAAGTTTATTACCTTTGTACCAAGAACCAACACAACATCATTATCACATGTACAAATAAAAAAATGCAAAGAACATTATTTTGTAAGACCTCTAGTTAGGGCAATTACGGCACTTGAATAGACCGGATCGGTATATATGGTAGGTAAGCTACAGTGCAATTTATTTACAGTCAGTCACCTACATTGGGGTATAATACAATACCAACACACACTATAACACACTATAACGATAATGAGACTATAACTTATCTTCCCACTCAGTCATATTGTACGACTTCCTTATGAATTTCAATGAGCTTCTTTAATTTACCCATTCAACATAATATGATTGACAACGGATCAATTACACATAAAAGACATTGCATGATGCATATCGGTCAAATAAGGTGTGAAATACTGAAGGGAGACATGACATTACGGACCGACCCAGGTAGACGGGGCTCCCAGCCTTGAGCCAGCCTCTGTCTGTATCTGAACAGGTCAGTTCAGCACTGCATATACCTGGGACAGCATAGAATGGACGGCATGCTGTACCAGTTTAGTGTAGCAATGCTACTGTGAGACAGTGGGATTGATTTAGTTTGTGACTTGTAATTAAATTGGTGCGAGAACCAAGCAGCATGGCTACCAAGAGATACACAAAAATATATATATTTTAGGGGGATGATTGAGAGATTACTTTACACTCAAAATGAAAATCAGGGTGTTTCTTTGGCACCCTATTCCCTATATAGGGGTCAGAAGTAGTCTACAAAGGGAATAGAGTGATGTAGGGTGCTACAACATATGCTGAGGGTCTCCAAGACTTCCCCTACTTCCTCTACTCTGCTGGATGCTCAATTATGGAGTTGCATTAGTGTCAATAATCAAACAAAAATGATTTTTGGGTCAAATGTGGCTCTGTACGTCATGGTTGCCCCGAATTGGGGGCCCGGGGTGAGCCTGTGTCCCCCCAGGGAAGAGAGCTCGGTCCTGGGCTTCGTCCTAGACCATGGCGGCCTCCTGGGGCCTGGCCTCTTGGCTCTGGCTGGCCTCCTCCATCTCTCCCTGGGGACCTTCGTTACTGAAGAGGTAGTAGGGAGGGCTCTGCCGCGCCTCGATGATCAACACCCCCTCTGGCGACAAGGAGGCGAAGACCGTCACAGGGTCAACGTCGGTTGGAATCCTGGGAAGGAGAGAGAAAGAGAGAACATATGTGAGAGACTCGTACATAGAGGGTCTTGAAAAGGTTGGTAACTATAACAACAGAGAGAACAGGTGTGAGAGAAAGAGCAGGAAAAAATGAAGTGTACACCCCTGTGCTTGGACATCTTAAAAACATGAACCTCACCGCAGCAGTACGGCAAATACCGTTCGGTGCCAAGACACAGATTTGATTGACATCTTGTCAACAGCCTGCAGTTATATACAGAGGATTTAACACTATCAGTTATAAACAGAGGATTTAACACTATCAGTTATAAACAGAGGATTTAACACTATCAGTTATAAACAGAGGATTTAACACTATCAGTTATAAACAGAGGATTTAACACTATCAGTTATAAACAGAGGGTGTAAAACTGTCCGTGAGGAGAAACCTTGACTGCAGATGAAATTGTTGTTGAAAACTATTTTTTTCTCTCCCTCTTTGGCCTTCGCTCATTCCGAATACGTAATCTCACACCCCAGAGATAAATGTAAATGTATTTTCCAGGTTTTCATTAAAATGTTCTGGCTGCCATCATCTTTGTGGCGCCATGAGGGAGAGAATAATAAAGAAGAAGAAGAAATGAGACGGACTCGCTCCAGGCGCAGGACTGAGAAATAAAGATTCCAATTATACATAAAATGGCTGCCTGATGCAAAGTTTATTATCACCTGCAATTTCCATCTACATACTTTTCTAACCAGCTCATCCCAACAGCCAGGTGGACGGCTAGCAGACAATTTCAAGTTTTTCTTTCTCTATTTTCCTCCATGGTTTTTGTACTGAAAATATGATACATACTTTATATGACTAGATTAGCATAAATGGCTTCCTCATAAATGTGTAGTGAGAGTGGGAAAGAGAGAGAGAGAGAGAGAAAGAAAGAAAGAAAGAAAGAAAGAAAGAAAGAAAGAAAGAAAGAAAGAAAGAAAGAAAGAAAGGGGGGGAATGAGAGAGAGAGAAATAGAGCAAGAGAGATTCAGTGAGATATTTTTACCTTCTGTGAAAATGTTTAAGAGAATTCTAAAGGAAAGAGAGAAACTACCATACCAGAAAACTACCATTCGAGAAAACTACCATTCCAGAAAACTACCATTCCAGCAAACTACCATACCAGAAAACTACCATTCCAGAAAACTACCATTCCAGAAAACTACCATTCCAGTGTTTTACTTGCTATATTGTATTTACTTTGCCACCATGGCCTTTTTTGCCTTTACCTCCCTTATCTCACCTCATTTGCTCACATTGTATATAGACTTGTTTATACTGTATTATTGACTGTATGTTTGTTTTACTCCATGTGTAACTCTGTGTCGTTGTATCTGTCGAACTGCTTTGCTTTATCTTGGCCAGGTCACAATTGTAAATGAGAACTTGTTCTCAACTTGCCTACCTGGTTAAATAAAGGTGAAATAAAATAAATAAATAAAAAGGGAGAGAGAACGAGGAAGAGACAGAGTGTAGAGCGCGAGAGAGAGAGAGACAGAGAGTTTAGAGAGAGGGAGAGATACATTTATTTAGTTAGAGTGAGAGAAAGAGAGAGTGTGAAAGAGAGAGAGAGAAATGAGTTCTGTGTTGACAGGAATAAAAGTGAGATATAGTATTACCTTCCGTCAAAATGTTTAGGAGAATTCTGAAGGATGGAGAGAGGAGGACTTGTGTGATTGGACCAATATGAGATAAACTGACAGAGCTTGAAATGGTATCCTATTCCCTATGTAGTGCACTACTTTTAACCAGTTAGAATGCACCGGTCAGAATTAGTGCACTATATAGGGAATCGGTTGCTTTTTTAGACACAACCCTGCTCTGATTGGACCAATATGAGATAAACAGACAGAGATTCAAAGATGACCTTGGAGAAGATAGGAAATACAGTATCATTGGAAGATAGCCCAGACAGAAGTATACTGTATGGCTCTGGGTTTGAGCTAGAACTAGCCTTGTATCCCACAAACATCAGTGTGGTATTTATTAACCTATACTGAGGTTTGTCTTGTCTTTTCTCACTTATGACACTGTAGTAGCATGTCCATCCCATAACAATTCTAAACACACATTCTCGTCATATGTGTGACCTTGCTTACAGATGCTAACGTTGTCAGTCAGATAAATTGCGAGAGAGAAAGAAAGAAAGAAAGACAGAGAGTGAGAGATAGAGTAGCCAGAGAGAGTGAAATAAAGACAGACCCACAGACAGAGAGAGAGATAAAGAGAGAGAGAGAGAGAGAGAGAGAGAGAGAGAGAGAGAGAGAGAGAGAGAGAGAGAGAGAGAGAGAGAGAGAGAGAAGAGAAAACACCAGAAGGACAGAGAGAGAGGGAGGGGAGAGAAAGAGCGAGAACGAACGAGAGACAGCGACCCCAAATGGACTGGTATCTGGTCTTTGTCAAGGAGCATGGCCAAATAAAGCCCTCCGTCCATCCATCACAGGAGTTTCCATATGAGCTGCCAAGTGTTCCTAGGTCCTTAAATAAACAACCCAGCCTCACAGGCCTAGACCTAGAGTCTACCCTCCATTTCATTAGCATAACCCCTCTACAGTCTACCATCTTCACACACAACAGACAATTGCTTGTCTATAAGACAGGAGTTCAAGGAGGCCAGTGACCAATGGATAGAAGGGAAAGAGTGAGGGGAAAGAGATCCCTCAGACACACTCATGTGTGGAAAGTTGGAAGCGACTGAAGAGTTCAGGATAAATCACCCCTGGCTTCAAGGCTTCAATTCACGGTCCCTTATTTTCTCAATGCAGTATGGCATAGTCAGTGTCTCTCTGGCAAAGTCAAATCACTCATCCGGCTTATTACGAGCCACACCGGGCTGTAGAGCCTTATCTGTCCGGATGGGGTTTTTGTTTAACTCAGGCTACACTTCTTTTCATCTAGCCTATTGATTCTGTATGGCTGCCAAAAACTGTCCAGTTTTTTAAAGAATCAGGGGTAGTGAAACAGGGCTTGGGGGAAGAGAGAGAGAGGAGAGATAGAAGAGAGGGAAAGTGAGAGAAAGACACAGAGCGTGTGTGTGTTTGTCTGTGTGAGTGAGTGATCAGTTGTTGTGAGTGAGTGTGTGTATGTGTGAGTTAGTGTGTGTGTGTGTGTGTGTGTGTGTGTGTGTGTGTGTGTGTGTGTGTGTGTGTGTGTGTGTGTGTGTGTGTGTGTGTGTGTGTGTGTGTGTGTGTGTGTGTGTGTGTGTGTGTGTGTGTGTGTGTGTGTGTGTGTGTGTCTGAGTGTGTGTGTGTGTGTGTGTGTGTGTGTGTGTGTGTGTGTGTGTGTGTGTGTGTGTGTGTGTGTGTGTGTGTGTGTGTGTGTGTGTGTGTGTGTGTGTGTGTGTGTGTGTGTGTGTGTGTGTGTGTGTGCCAGTGCAGCTGATGGACTGAGTCAATCTGAAGCAGTCCAGTATTATTATGTCTATCACAGGAATAGAGACAGGAGGCAAAGTGACAATGACAATCCACCCACAGCCCTGAATAACAAACACACTGAGACCTTCATAGCAGAACACACAGGAATGTCATTCCAGAGAGAGACTTCCAGGGACATTGAGTTACAGTGTGTTTGCTTCTTGAATAACTAAAGTAGTTAACCTTGGCGATGCACTATATTTTCACTCCAGAACATTTAGAGAAAAATGTTCTGTAGTGAATCATTTTAATTGAATTCTATCTCTACAGACACCATCCTATAAGACCACAATCAATTGATAGATCAATCATGTCAAAAGAAGCCGAGCAGTATCATGAATACAGTCACAGTTAAAGGCCGTTGACTGTGACTCGACTCAATGTGCATCAGAGTTGAATAACCTGCCAGAAATAGCCCAGCTCCAGTCTTTTAGACTAAAAACAACATACGGTTTCTCATGCATGTATACATTAGATTAGGCAGTACAGGAATGTCTCCTCTCTCTCTCTCTCTCTCTCCCTCTCCCTCTCTCCCTCTCTCTCCCTCTCTCTCTCTCCCTCTCCACTGAGTGTAGCCTACTGTACTCTACAGCCAGAGAATTCCTGTATTGAGGACAGTTATTTTTATACACACTATTCTATCTCTCAGTCCGTCTCTTGCTTCTGGTTTAGCTTAGCTGGAGCACAACGTGTGTGTGTGTGTGTGTTTGTGTGTGTGTGCGTGCAGGTGTGAGTGTTTGTGTGATCTAAGGGATTCCAATTACAAGGCTTGGTGATATGATGACAGAGAGAGTAGTGCTGGAGCCGGTGCAGACCAGCTGCCTACTAATTAGCCAAGGGGAAATGAACTACATTGAAGTGATGCCTGTAAGACACTACCTGTGTCCCAAATGGCCCCTTATTCCCTATATAGTACACTACTTTTGACTGGGACCTATAGTGTGTTAATATATAATAATATAATTTGTGTACTGTAGGGAAGACAGTGCTATTTGGAAGGCAAGGCAGTGCCCCTGTACTCATGATTAGCACCACTGTCTGATATTCCATAGTCCCAATTAACAGGGGCATGGCTCTATGGAACATTCTACACACTAGATGCCTTTCTTGGGATACTGGGACAATCAGCTGATTTTTAGATATAAGATCATATGACAATAGATGTTTAAAATGTCTGCTAGATTAGCTGTGGGAAGACTGTAGGAGGTAGCGTAATCCTAAAGGAACAACTGTTTATCGGTTGTTGATGTTTAGGGCGTCTAGGAATGAGCGGCACCTTAAATATTGGCTGATATGAAAATAGCTGTTTGAAATATCTGATGACCCGTGGGGAGAGTGTAGGAAGTAGGGTAATCCTAAAGGAACAACTGTTTATCAGTTGTTGTCATTGTTTTGCGTGCCTAGGAATGAGACAACATTTTTTTATATTGGATTGTATAACAATCGATGTGTGAAATGTCTGTCTGATAATCTGTGGGTACTGGGGAGACTGCTGAAAACCTGTGGGTACTGGGGAGACTGCTGATAATCTGTGGGTACTGGGGAGACTGCTGAAAACCTGTGGGTACTGGGGAGACTGCTGATAATCTGTGGGTACTGGGGAGACTGCTGATAATTTGTGGGTATTGGGGAGACTGCTGATAATCTGTGGGTATTGGGGAAACTGCTGATAATCTGTGGGTATTGGGGAGACTGCTGATAATCTGTGGTTACTGGGGAGACTGCTGATAATCTGTGGGTATTGGGGAGACTGCTAATAATCTGTGGTTACTGGGGAGACTGCTGATACTCTGTGGGTACTGGGGAGACTGCTGATAATCTGTGGGTACTGGGGAGACTGCTGATAATCTGTGGGTTCTGGGGAGACTGCTGATAATCTGTGGGTATTGGGGAAACTGCTGATAATCTGTGGGTATTGGGGAGACTGCTGATAATCTGTGGGTACTGGGGAGACTGCAGATAATATGTGGGTATTGGGGAGACTGCTGATAATCTGTGGGTATTGGGGAGAGTGGTGATAATCTGTGGGTACTGGGGAGACTGCTGATAGTCTGTGGGTATTGGGGAGACTGCTGATAATCTGTGGATACTGGGGAGACTGCTGATAATCTGTGGGTATTGGGGAGACTGCTGATAATCTGTGGGTTTTGGGGAGACTGCTGATAATCTGTGTGTACTGGGGAGACTGCTGATAATCTGCGGGTATTGGGGAGACTGCTGATAATCTGTGGGTATTGGGGAGACTGGTGATAATCTGTGGGTACTGGGGAGACTGGGGTATTGGGAGACTGCTGATAATCTGTAGGTACTGGGGAGACTGCTGATAATCTGTGGGTACTGGGGAGACTGCTGATAATCTGTGGGTACTGGGAGACTGCTGATAATCTGTGGGTATTGGGGAGACTGCTGATAATCTGTGGGTATTGGGGAGACTGCTGTGGGTACTGGGGAGACTGCTGATAATCTGTGGGTATTGGGGAGACTGCTGATAATCTATGGGTACTGGGGAGACTGGTGATAATCTGTGGGTATTGGGGAGACTGTTGATAATCTGTGGGTACTGGGGAGACTGCTGATAATCTGTGGGTATTGGGGAGACTGCTGATAATCTGTGTGTACTGGGGAGACTGCTGATAATCTGTGGGTATTGGGGAGACTGCTGATAATCTGTGGGTATTGGGGAGACTGCTGATAATCTGTGGGTATTGGGGAGACTGGTGATAATCTGTGGGTATTGGGGAGACTGCTGATAATCTGTGGGTACTGGGGAGACTGCTGATAATCTGTGGGTATTGGGGAGACTGGTGATAATCTGTGGGTACTGGGGAGACTGCTGATAATCTGTGGGTACTGGGGAGACTGCTGATAATCTGTGGGTACTGGGGAGACTGCTGATAATATGTGGGTATTGGGGAGACTGCTGATAATCTGTGGGTACTGGGGACACTGCTGATAATCTTTGGGTACTGGGGAGACTGCTGATAATCTGTGGGTATTGGGGAGAATGGTGATAATCTGTGGGCACTGGGGAGACTGCTGATAATCTGTGGGTATTGGGGAGACTGCTGATAATCTGTGGGTACTGGGGAGACTGCTGATAATCTGTGGGTATTGGGGAGACTGGTGATAATCTGTGGGTACTGGGGAGACTGCTGATAATCTGTGGGTACTGGGGAGACTGCTGATAATCTGTGGGTACTGGGGAGACTGCTGATAATCTGTGGGTACTGGGGAGACTGCTGATAATCTGTGGGTACTGGGGAGACTGCTGATAATCTGTGGGTATTGGGGAGACTGGTGATAATCTGTGGGTACTGGGGAGACTGCTGATAATCTGTGGGTACTGGGGAGACTGCTGATAATCTGTGGGTACTGGGGAGACTGCTGATAATCTGTGGGTACTGGGGAGACTGCTGATAATATGTGGGTATTGGGGAGACTGATAATCTGTGGGTACTGGGGAGACTGCTGATAATCTGTGGGTACTGGGGAGACTGCTGATAATCTGTGGGTACTGGGGAGACTGCTGATAATCTGTGGGTACTGGGGAGACTGCTGATAATCTGTGGGTACTGGGGAGACTGCTGATAATCTGTGGGTACTGGGGAGACTGCTGATAATCTGTGGGTACTGGGGAGACTGCTGATAATCTGTGGGTACTGGGGAGACTGCTGATAATCTGTGGGTATTGGGGAGACTGCTGATAATCTGTGGGTATTGGGGAGACTGCTGATAATCTGTGGGTACTGGGGAGACTGCAGATAATATGTGGGTATTGGGGAGACTGCTGATAATCTGTGGGTACTGGGTACTGGGATAATCTGACTGGGGAGACTGCTGATAATCTGTGGGTATTGGGGAGACTGCTGATAATCTGTGGGTACTGGGGAGACTGCTGATAATCTGTGTGTACTGGGGAGACTGCTGATAATCTGTGGGTATTGGGGAGACTGCTGATAATCTGTGGGTATTGGGGAGACTGCTGATAATCTGTGGGTACTGGGGAGACTGCTGATAATCTGTGGGTATTGGGGAGAGTGCTGATAATCTGTGGGTACTGGGGAGACTGCTGATAGTCTGTGGGTATTGGGGAGACTGCTGATAATCTGTGGATACTGGGGAGACTGCTGATAATCTGTGGGTATTGGGGAGACTGCTGATAATCTGTGGGTATTGGGGAGACTGCTGATAATCTGTGTGTACTGGGGAGACTGCTGATAATCTGCGGGTATTGGTGAGACTGCTGATAATCTGTGGGTATTGGGGAGACTGCTGATAATCTGTGGGTATTGGGGAGACTGGTGATAATCTGTGGGTATTGGGGAGACTGCTGATAATCTGTGGGTACTGGGGAGACTGCTGATAATCTGTGGGTATTGGGGAGACTGGTGATAATCTGTGGGTACTGGGGAGACTGCTGATAATCTGTGGGTACTGGGGAGACTGCTGATAATCTGTGGGTACTGGGGAGACTGCTGATAATCTGTGGGTACTGGGGAGACTGCTGATAATATGTGGGTATTGGGGAGACTGCTGATAATCTGTGGGTACTGGGGACACTGCTGATAATCTGTGGGTACTGGGGAGACTGCTGATAATCTGTGGGTATTGGGGAGACTGGTGATAATCTGTGGGCACTGGGGAGACTGCTGATAATCTGTGGGTATTGGGGAGACTGCTGATAATCTGTGGGTACTGGGGAGACTGCTGATAATCTGGGGGTATTGGGGAGACTGGTGATAATCTGTGGGTACTGGGGAGACTGCTGATAATCTGTGGGTACTGGGGAGACTGCTGATAATCTGTGGGTACTGGGGAGACTGCTGATAATCTGTGGGTACTGGGGAGACTGCTGATAATATGTGGGTATTGGGGAGACTGCTGATAATCTGTGGGTACTGGGGAGACTGCTGATAATCTGTGGGTACTGGGGAGACTGCTGATAATATGTGGGTATTGGGGAGACTGCTGATAATCTGTGGGTACTGGGGAGACTGCTGATAATCTGTGGGTACTGGGGAGACTGCTGATAATATGTGGGTATTGGGGAGACTGCTGATAATCTGTGGGTACTGGGGAGACTGCTGATAATCTGTGGGTACTGGGGAGACTGCTGATAATCTGTGGGTACTGGGGAGACTGCTGATAATCTGTGGGTACTGGGGAGACTGCTGGTAATCTGTGGGTACTGGGGAGACTGCTGATAATCTGTGGGTACTGGGGAGACTGCTGATAATCTGTGGGTACTGGGGAGACTGCTGATAATCTGTGGGTATTGGGGAGACTGCTGATAATCTGTGGGTATTGGGGAGACTGCTGATAATCTGTGGGTACTGGGGAGACTGCTGATAATCTGTGGGTATTGGGGAGAGTGCTGATAATCTGTGGGTACTGGGGAGACTGCTGATAGTCTGTGGGTATTGGGGAGACTGCTGATAATCTGTGGATACTGGGGAGACTGCTGATAATCTGTGGGTATTGGGGAGACTGCTGATAATCTGTGGGTACTGGGAGACTGCTGATAATCTGCGGGTGGGAGACTGCTGATAATCTGTGGGTATTGGGGAGACTGCTGATAATCTGTGGGTATTGGGGAGACTGGTGATAATCTGTGGGTATTGGGGAGACTGCTGATAATCTGTGGGTACTGGGAGACTGCTGATAATCTGTGGGTATTGGGGAGACTGGTGATAATCTGTGGGTACTGGGGAGACTGCTGATAATCTGTGGGTACTGGGGAACTGCTGATAATCTGTGGGTACTGGGGAGACTGCTGATAATCTGTGGGTACTGGGGAGACTGCTGATAATATGTGGGTATTGGGGAGACTGCTGATAATCTGTGGGTACTGGGGAGACTGCTGATAATCTGTGGGTACTGGGGAGACTGCTGATAATCTGTGGGTATTGGGGAGAATGGTGATAATCTGTGGGCACTGGGGAGACTGCTGATAATCTGTGGGTATTGGGGAGACTGCTGATAATCTGTGGGTACTGGGGAGACTGCTGATAATCTGTGGGTATTGGGGAGACTGGTGATAATCTGTGGGTACTGGGGAGACTGCTGATAATCTGTGGGTACTGGGGAGACTGCTGATAATCTGTGGGTACTGGGAGACTGCTGATAATCTGTGGGTACTGGGAGACTGCTGATAATATGTGGGTATTGGGAGACTGCTGATAATCTGTGGGTACTGGGGAGACTGCTGATAATCTGTGGGTACTGGGGAGACTGCTGATAATCTGTGGGTACTGGGGAGACTGCTGATAATCTGTGGGTACTGGGGAGACTGCTGATAATCTGTGGGTACTGGGAGACTGCTGATAATCTGTGGGTACTGGGGAGACTGCTGATAATCTGTGGGTACTGGGGAGACTGCTGATAATCTGTGAGTACTGGGGAGACTGCTGATAATCTGTGGGTATTGGGGAGACTGCTGATAAGCTGTGGGTATTGGGAGACTGCTGATAATCTGTGGGTACTGGGGAGACTGCTGATAATCTGTGGGTACTGGGGAGACTGCTGATAATCTGTGGGTACTGGGGAGACTGCTGATAATCTGGGGGTATTGGGGAGACTGGTGATAATCTGTGGGTACTGGGGAGACTGCTGATAATCTGTGGGTACTGGGGAGACTGCTGATAATCTGTGGGTACTGGGGAGACTGCTGATAATCTGTGGGTACTGGGGAGACTGCTGATAATATGTGGGTATTGGGGAGACTGCTGATAATCTGTGGGTACTGGGGAGACTGCTGATAATCTGCGGGTACTGGGGAGACTGCTGATAATATGTGGGTATTGGGGAGACTGCTGATAATCTGTGGGTACTGGGGAGACTGCTGATAATCTGTGGGTACTGGGGAGACTGCTGATAATATGTGGGTATTGGGGAGACTGCTGATAATCTGTGGGTACTGGGGAGACTGCTGATAATCTGTGGGTACTGGGGAGACTGCTGATAATATGTGGGTATTGGGGAGACTGCTGATAATCTGTGGGTACTGGGGAGACTGCTGATAATCTGTGGGTACTGGGGAGACTGCGGATAATCTGTGGGTACTGGGGAGACTGCTGATAATCTGTGGGTACTGGGGAGACTGCTGGTAATCTGTGGGTACTGGGGAGACTGCTGATAATCTGTGGGTACTGGGGAGACTGCTGATAATCTGTGGGTACTGGGGAGACTGCTGATAATCTGTGGGTATTGGGGAGACTGCTGATGATCTGTGGATACTGGGGAGACTGCTGATAATCTGTGGGTATTGGGGAGACTGCTGATAATCTGTGGGTATTGGGGAGACTGCTGATAATCTGTGTGTACTGGGGAGACTGCTGATAATCTGCGGGTATTGGGGAGACTGCTGATAATCTGTGGGTATTGGGGAGACTGCTGATAATCTGTGGGTATTGGGGAGACTGGTGATAATCTGTGGGTATTGGGGAGACTGCTGATAATCTGTGGGTACTGGGGAGACTGCTGATAATCTGTGGGTATTGGGGAGACTGGTGATAATCTGTGGGTACTGGGGAGACTGCTGATAATCTGTGGGTACTGGGGAGACTGCTGACAATCTGTGGGTACTGGGGAGACTGCTGATAATCTGTGGGTACTGGGGAGACTGCTGATAATATGTGGGTATTGGGGAGACTGCTGATAATCTGTGGGTACTGGGGACACTGCTGATAATCTTTGGGTACTGGGGAGACTGCTGATAATCTGTGGGTATTGGGGAGAATGGTGATAATCTGTGGGCACTGGGGAGACTGCTGATAATCTGTGGGTATTGGGGAGACTGCTGATAATCTGTGGGTACTGGGGAGACTGCTGATAATCTGTGGGTATTGGGGAGACTGGTGATAATCTGTGGGTACTGGGGAGACTGCTGATAATCTGTGGGTACTGGGGAGACTGCTGATAATCTGTGGGTACTGGGGAGACTGCTGATAATATGTGGGTATTGGGGAGACTGCTGATAATCTGTGGGTACTGGGGAGACTGCTGATAATCTGTGGGTACTGGGGAGACTGCTGATAATCTGTGGGTACTGGGGAGACTGCTGATAATCTGTGGGTACTGGGGAGACTGCTGATAATCTGTGGGTACTGGGGAGACTGCTGATAATCTGTGGGTACTGGGGAGACTGCTGATAATCTGTGGGTACTGGGGAGACTGCTGATAATCTGTGAGTACTGGGGAGACTGCTGATAATCTGTGGGTATTGGGGAGACTGCTGATAAAATGTGGGTATTGGGGAGACTGCTGATAATCTGTGGGTACTGGGGAGACTGCTGATAATCTGTGGGTACTGGGGAGACTGCTGATAATCTGTGGGTACTGGGGAGACTGCTGATAACCTGTGGGTATTGGGGAGACTGGTGATAATCTGTGGGTACTGGGGAGACTGCTGATAATCTGTGGGTACTGGGGAGACTGCTGATAATCTGTGGGTACTGGGGAGACTGCTGATAATCTGTGGGTATTGGGGAGACTGCTGATAATCTGTGGGTATTGGGGAGACTGCTGATAATCTGTGGGTACTGGGGAGACTGCTGATAATCTGTGGGTACTGGGGAGACTGCTGATAATCTGTGGGTACTGGGGAGACTGCTGATAATCTGTGGGTATTGGGGAGACTGCTGATAATCTGTGGGTACTGGGGAGACTGCTGATAATCTGTGGGTACTGGGGAGACTGCTGATAATCTGTGGGTATTGGGGAGACTGCTGATAATCTGTGGGTACTGGGGAGACTGCTGATAATCTTTGGGTACTGGGGAGACTGCTGATAATCTGTGGGTACTGGGGAGACTGCAATAAGTAAAGTGATCCTAAAGGCGCATCAGTTTACCGGTGGTTGTTTTTGTTATTGTTGTTGTTGTTATTGTTCCAGGCAGCTACGGATACTCACTGTATCTTCTTTGTGAAGTTCTTTGTCACGATGCCTCCTTCCTCCTGCTTCTCTTCATGTTTCCCTGTGGGAAAAACAACATGAAAGTGATACTTTGTCAAATTGTGTAATCTCTCTTGCTTGGTCATAGCTTCTGATAAGTGGGAGATGCAATCAACAACATGTCATGTTGCAAAAATCTCACTGTCGTTTTCTGAAACGCAGGATTGTGGAGTCCAGAATTTAACATGGAGTTGAGACATAGTCCTTGGTGTAAGGGTGGGTCATATAATTAAATTAAATTCAACTCAAACGGGCAGCAGGTAGCCTAGTGGTTAGAGCGTTGGACCAGTAACTGAAAGGTTGCTGGATCGAATCCATGAACTGACAAGGTAAAAATCTGATGTTCTGCCCTTGAACAAGGCAGTTAACCCACTGTTCCCTGGTAGGCAGTCATTGTAAATAAGAGTTTGTTCTTAACTGACATTCCTAATTAGGCAAATTTAAAAAGGACTTTATTATTATCACAGGAATGACGCAGAACACCCCTACCCATTTCCCATCTTAACCCTACTTCTTCTCAGATGATGAAATCGCCAACCCTGACAGAGGGAGGAAGAGAGAAATGGAAGGAAAGATCTGGAAAGATCTGGGAAGCTCCAGAATGAAGGACACCTCATCTTAATAAAGTCCTGTTTATGACTCCTGTCTGTGCAGCTGCTCTGAATGCTAAATGTCAGCGTAGCAGCCACTGCCCTACCCAGCTATGTGCAACCTTATACCCCCGCTGTGTGACGTCTACACCTAAGGAAAGTGCTGGACTGGCCTAGAGCTCTAGAGAGAATAGAAACATAACCACAGCTCTGGTCTGGAGAGAATAGAAACATAACCACAGCTCTGGTCTGGAGAGAATAGAAACATAACCACAGCTCTGGTCTGGAGAGAATAGAAACATAACTACAGCTCTGGTCTGGAGAGAATAGAAACATAACCACAGCTCTGGTCTGGAGAGAATAGAAACATAACTACAGCTCTGGTCTGGAGAGAATAGAAACATAACCACAGCTCTGGTCTGGAGAGAATAGAAACATAACCACAGCTCTGGTCTGGAGAGAATAGAAACATAACCACAGCTCTGGTCTGGAGAGAATAGAAACATAACCACAGCTCTGGTCTGGAGAGAATAGAAACATAACTACAGCTCTGGTCTGGAGAGAATAGAAACATAACCACAGCTCTGGTCTGGAGAGAATAGAAACATAACCACAGCTCTGGTCTGGAGAGAATAGAAACATAACCACAGCTCTGGTCTGGAGAGAATAGAAACTGTCCTGGAGAGAACACAACCAACCACAGCCTCTCTCTCAGTCTCCTTGAACCTCTCAACCTCTCTCAGTCTCCATGAGCCTCTCATCCTCCCTCAGTCCCGTGTGGTACGGATGTCACATTCCTAACTGCCTTGGTAACACACTCAGACTGCACTTGTCATATCACATTAGTTTCTTAATTGCAAGTATGATATACATCCATTCAAAGTGTCTTTTTATTTGCTTCAGCACCAAGGACACACTGCTTTGTGATAACTCAGAAACTACTACAAGGCAAAAACTCTGTTCAGCCAAAGTTAGGTTGACTTTTGACGGTTACTATCAACACATGACATGAGAGAAAGCACAGACTGGCCACGTCAACCCCGACTTTAACATGCTTATGACATGCTCACACAGACACACACTTAGAACAGGCCAGGCAGAGGCAGGCAGTCAGGAAGAGCCCCCAGAGGCAGGCAGGCCTTAGCTCCATGGCGCTAGCTGACTGAATGACCCAAATGGCACACCAACACTGTGTTTATAAAAAGCTCTGTATGAGGCCTAGTCTCTTCTCTCCGGTAACTTCCACTCCACCTGGCCTTCTTCAGTTGTCCGTTAAATACTTAGTCTACAGTCTAAAGAAGCCATGGACAGCTTTAAATATATGTTATACTTATTTCAACCTACATTCAGGACCTGGTAAAAACATAACAAACTCAAAGATTGTATGGACACCCTGGATATGAGGTTTATATAACACCTGTACTTATTTAGTTCTACAATCAGCACAGTTCAGTTCATTTTACTTCAGTAAATCAGTTCAGTGCCTGGTAACACAACAAATGTAAAGATTATACTGTATGAATTGATTAAATACTCAAGGGGGCTGTACGCACTAATCAGCTATCGCCAGGCAGAATAATACTTCCAGAAACAAGCTGTTCAGTGTATTTGGTTCCTAGGATCAGAGCATGGTAGCACAACAAGAGCATATGATTAAAAAATTACTGAAGGGTCTCGTCAGCTATCACCGGGCAGAATAACAGGTCCAAAACATTCTCTAATACTAACAGCAGTGTGTTGCTTGTCTCCTTCTGGACAGAGACTGTTGTCATGAGACTTCCTCACTTAAATCTATATCTGTCTCATGGGTGAGTGATTCTGGAGGCATCTGAACAGGTGCCTGAGCTTGATGAACAGGGCTGGCAATCTGCAAGTCATGGACCCTACTAGGTTGTAGGGTCTTCAAACATCCTTATCATATGAGCTGGCTATGAGAATATATGATGTACATATTTGAAATATGAATATAACTATTTTGTAAATAATCATGTCTATTGTGTACTTTAATTGCATGTATGAGATGATGCATATAATTTTATTTTCAAATGTGAAACACTAGCCTATATAAGTACAGTTGTTAATGTTTCTTATTGATCCCCAAAGCAACTGCACTCTGACAATAAACCTTTTTTTTTAGATGTGTTCAAGTCGATTACTGTATATTTGAAGTAGGGCTATGGCTCTATTCAATCCGTATTGCGGAAGTTCAGCGTTACAGTGTGGTTGAAATTTAAAGGCAATGTTCCCGCGTTATCGGAGATTGCGTTCACTGTAAACGCTGCATACAGTATGACGCCTCAATCGGAAATTACCTTTACATTTATATCGCGCAATCTGTAACGCCGCAGAGATACAGATTGAATAGAGCCTAAACTAATATGTCCTCACCTGATACTTCTACAAACCCATCTTTGGTTTTGATGTTAAGTTCCTCTGGTTTGAAGCTGTGGACGTTCACACAAACTTTCCACGGCTCTCCCGGCGTCTGGGTCGGAGAACTGCGGGGAGACTCGCTGTATCTCGTGCTGTACACAGGCGGCTGCCCAGTTGATACACGCGTTGGTGGAAACCCTGTGCGCAGAGTGCCCGTGAATGGTGCGGAAAGCCGCGTGCTGAGCCGGCTAGGCCGGGCCCAACCGGGCCAGTCCATTGACATGTCTTCAGGGAAAGGGGACATCCCAAAGTCATCGTCCATAAACCGAGAGGCCAGTGACGGACTCTCTCTGAAAGGGTCTCGGGGGACCCTCTGCCTACTCCCCAGCGTTCCCAGAGTGTAGAAGTCTTCTGCCATGATCAACTGGCTGCTGCTCCAAATAAGAAAAGTAAGAAAAAAGCGGCACCTTAAATATTGGCTCTGTCCAAGTTTACTCTCCCCAAGCTGACAATTGCCAAAGTAATATAAATATATAGTAGACAATCAGAAAAAAAAGTTGTAAACCAGATGATTTGCTAAAAACAAAAGTTTATCTATGTTTTTCTAGTGTTGCGCTCAAGACAGTTACGCATCGAATCACCCCAAAATAACGGACATCGACTTGTGACGATCCCTTCCCTTAGTATCCTCGAAGTTGAATACAGTCTTTGAGTTGAACTGACCTTATATCGACTGAAAGACCGTTTTATATGTCTACCGTTTTCCCTGACAGTGAGTGTGCACAACAATGTCCAGAAAGTGTGCGGTGCCTCCGGGCGCCACAACGCAACAGCTGACAGAAGAAGCCCCTCCCTGTCCGTCCAAGTTTAGCCATTAGCGCTGGATGGTGTCACTAGTCCAACAGTCTTGTCCGTTGAAACCGTCCATACCCCAGTGACTCATTATCTTTTTAATAGAAAATAACGCATGGCTTCAGGCGCAGCCTGGGAGAGAGGTGGAGACTCAGAGGCTGGGGGAGAGCAAGGGGCAAACACACTGATGTCACCACACGGATAAAACAATATAACTAATGAGTCAGGTTTGTCAGTATGTATGACATGTATTTACGGTGTGTCTGTACAGTTGGCCGTAGTCAAAAAAAATACTTTAGGGTTAGTGATCTTTCCAATAGAATCATTTAGTGTCGCCTAGTTAAATAAAGGTTACAAAAAAAAGAATTGTCAACTCTATCATACTAGTATTGTAATCCTGTCGTTTAATTCCTGTCGAAAATAACATGTTTTTTTTTTTTTACCTTTATTAGTCAGTTAAGAACTAATTCTTATTTACAATGAAGTCCTACCAAAAGGCAAAATACCTCCTGTGGGGATGGGGTCTGGGATTAAAACTAAAACAAATACAAATAAATAACATATAAATATAGGACAAAACATACATCATGACAAGAGAGACAACACGACACTACATAAAGAGAGACCTAAGACAACAACATACCAAGGCAGCAACACATGACAACACAGCATGGTAGCAACACAACATGACAACAACATGGTAGCAACACAACATGGTAGCAGAACAAAACATCAAATCAAATGTATTTGTCACATACACATGGTTAGCAGATTTTAATGGGAGTGTAGCGAAATGCTTGTGCTTCTAGTTCCGACAATGCAGTAATAACCAACGAGTAATCTAACCTAACAATTCCAAAACTACTACCTTATACACACAAGTGTAAAGGGATAAAGAATATGTACATAAAGATATATGAATGAGTGATGGTACAGAACGGCATAGGCAAGATGCAGTAGATGGTATCGAGTACAGTATATACATACATATGAGATGAGTAATGTAGGGTATGTAAACAAAGTGGCATAGTTTAAAGTGGCTAGTGATACATGTATTACATAAAGATGCAGTAGATGATATAGAGTACAGTATATACATATACATATGAGATGAGTAATGTAGGGTATGTAAACATTATATTAAGTAGCATTGTTTAAAGTGGCTAGTGTTATATTTTACATCAATTTCCATCAATTCCCATTATTAAAGTGGCTGGAGTTGAGTCAGTGTGTTGGCAGCAGCCACTCAATGTTAGTGGTGGCTGTTTAACAGTCTGATGGCCTTGAGATAGAAGCTGTTTTTCAGGCTCTCGGTCCCAGCTTTAATGCAACTGTACTGACCTCGCCTTCTGGATGATAGCGGGGTGAACAGGCAGTGGCTCGTGTGGTTGTCCTTGATGATATTTTTGGCCTTCCTGTGACATCGGGTGGTGTAGGTGTCCTGGAGGGCAGGTATTTTGAACCCGGTGATGCGTTGTGCAGACTTCACTACCCTCTGGAGAGCCTTAAGGTTATGGGAGAAGCAGTTGCCGTGCCAGGCGTTGATACAGCCCGACAGGATGCTCTTGATTGTGCATCTGTAGAAGTTTGTGAGTGCTTTTGGTGACAAGCCAAATTTCTTCAGCCTCCCGAGGATGAAGAGGCGCTGCTGTGCCTTCTTCACAATGCTGTCTGTGTGGGTGGACCAATTCAGTTTGTCCGTGATGTATACGCCGAGGAACTTAAAACTTACTACCCTCTCCACTACTGTCCCATCAATGTGGATAGGGGGGTGCTCCCTCTGCTGTTTTCTGAAGTCCACAATCATCATCTCCTTTGTTTTGTTGACATTGAGTGTGAGGTTATTTTCCTGCCACCACACTCCGAGGGCCCTCACCTCCTCCCTGTAGGCCGTCTCGTCGTTGTTGGTAATCAAGCCTACCACTGTAGTGTCGTCCGCAAACTTGATGATTGAGTTGGAGGCGTGCATGGCCACGCAGTCGTGGGTGAACATGGAGTACAGGAGAGGGCTCAGAACGCACCCTTGTGGGGCCCCAGTGTTGAGGATCAGCGGGGTGGAGATGTTGTTACCTACCCTCACCACCTGGGGGCGGCCCGTCAGGAAGTCCAGTACCCAGTTGCACAGGGCGGGGTCGAGACCCAGGGTCTCGAGCTTGATGAGGGTACTATGGTGTTAAATGCTGAGCTGTAGTCGATGAACAGCATTCTCACATAGGTATTCTTCTTGTCCAGATGGGTTAGGGCAGTGTGCATGGTACAAACATTACTGGACACAGACAACAGCACAAAGGGCAAGAAGGTAAAGACAACAAAACATCACTCAAAGAAGCCACAACTGTCTGTAAGAGTGTCCATGATTGAGTCTTTGAATGAAGAGATTGAGATAAAACTGTCCAGTTTGAGTGTTTGTTGCAGCTCGTTCCAGTCGCTAGCTGCAGAAAACTGAAGAGACGA
Organism: Oncorhynchus keta; assembly: GCF_023373465.1. Taxonomy (NCBI): domain Eukaryota; kingdom Metazoa; phylum Chordata; class Actinopteri; order Salmoniformes; family Salmonidae; genus Oncorhynchus; species Oncorhynchus keta. The sequence goes on along the minus strand of NC_068445.1, from coordinate 37,568,574 downwards.
GCAACCCAGGGATGTGTGTGCTTTGGGGATCTTTAAGAGAATGTGACTGGCAGAACGGGTGTTGTATGTGGAGGATGAGGGCTGCAGTAGATGTCTCAGATAGGGGGGATTGAGGCATAACAGTTTTTTTTTTACAGAGATGACCCGTTTACAGAGGAGTATAGAGTGCAGTGATGTGACCTATAAGGTAATCACAATGACACAAAATCTATTGCTTAAAATAGCCACCTGTGGCTGTGCAGGGAATCTCTACTTTTATACCAATATTATTCTAACAGTTGTATCTTTCACTGTGCGTGAATGCAATAACTGTAATTACAGTTTTTATTTCCTTATGTTTCCTGACGAAGTTGTGAATGTTTTAATCATGTTTACATTTCACATTTTAGTCATTTATCAGACGCTCTTATCCAGACCGATTTACAGTAGTAGGTGCATACATTTTCATATTTGTTTCATACTGGTCTGACATTGTACCGCATTTTATGCACTCGTTTTTATGCTACCTAAGAAACTACTGTTAGGCAGGTTTTGCCTGTCAGCTGACTACAGTAGATTATTCAATTGTAGCCATTTCTATGTGGTTTATGAATCACTGTATTGTTATAGCTGAAGATTCATGTTTTTTTTCTTGTTTGTTATTGCTAAATACAGTATTTTTTTCTCAGTGGTACAAAAGCAATGATATTAATCTGTTTTAAGCAATATAGTTTGTGTCATTGTGATTACTATAAATGTTTATACTAACATCACTAATCTGAGGTAAAAAGTGTGCAAATACCCTCAATTCGATGTGGTCAAAACATGAGGTTGTGTAATGTAGTAACACATACTGTCCACGTACAGGAAGTTAGCGCAATAAAAAATACATCTACATTTCAGTTTAGGCTGATATAGTGTACACATATATTGCTCACAAACTTCCTGCCCTCCAGGACACCTACAGCACCCGATGTCACAGGGAGGCCAAATAGAACATCAAGGACAACAACCACCCGAGCCACTGCCTGTTCACCACGCTATCATCCAGAAGGCGAGGTCAGTACAGGTGCATCAAAGCAGGGACCGAGAGACTGAAAAACAGCTTCTATCTCAAGACTATCAGACTGTTAAACAGCCACCACTAACACAGAGAGGCTGCTGCCTACATACACCAACTTGATATCATTGGCCACTTTAATACATGGAACACTAGTCACGTTACAGTATGTTACAATATGTATGTTAGCTACGCTATCCTTACGAACTGCCTAGCATATCATTACAGCAGTTTGTACCTGTATGTTAGCTACGCTATCCTTATGAACTGCCTAGCATATCATTACAGCAGTTTGTACCTGTATGTTAGCTAGCTACCTAAGCAACGTCGTTAGTTGGCTACTACTACATCAAACTTGCCAGTATATTAACTATATGCTACCTAACAAACTTCCAACATTTATTTACTTGATTATTCACATCATTCTTAGCTTAGCGGTATAGTCTTTGTGCATTCTCAATGGACATTGTTCATTTGGGTGCGTTTGTAAATTCGCTCTGGCCATCTACACCGATTTCAAAGCAATCATGTCTGAGGGTGCCAGAGCACAGAATAACTGATGAACACAACACCTGTTGAATATGGTCGGTGTCAGTAAGCGTCAGCAAAAAATCATTACAGTCGCCAACACTCCAGATAACATGAAAACAGCCTAACCAGCTCTGCTAGGGCGAGTAAAATGGTCATAGTGAAGTGTTCTCTCATTTGTGTCTGGAAGTAGCTAGCAAGCTAGTCAATGTTAGCCAGTTAGCTTGGGTGCATGACTGCCATTGTGAGGTCAAAACGCTCGGATCAACCCTTCTCCTCGGCTAGAGCGTCCCGTGCGCGTTCTGAATGCTCCAAGAGCGGAACACTCTGAATTTAAGAACTGAGAATCTGACAACGCTCTGAATTTACGAACGCCCAGAGAGCACTCTGGCACTCCAGATTGAATTTACGAAACAGACCCGAAGTCATAAAATGTCTACCAAGTAATGTTTTGTTATGCTAACAAGCTAGAAAGAGGTTGAATAGCAACAGAATCAACTTGCGGTAGACAGGCGTAGTGCTAGTACGCTCAACTGAAATGATACCGTTCGTTTACAGTATACTAAAATGAACTAATAGTATATACTCATTAACTATGTAGTATACAGTATGAAAGTATGGGTATTTGAACACAGCTCTCGTTTGGACAATCTCACAGATAAATATGTCACAGAAACCTGAAGATTTATGTCAAACTGCAATCAAGATTAAAGACCAGTAAACTGGGAAACAGCATCTCTCCCGTGTCAAACTCTGTATCTTTGCCTAATTACACCAGTGATTCTCATTCCCTTTAACACACCATCACAGTCTGGGAGTGATTCAAGGCTGCAAGTTCCTTTACACTACGATCAATAGAAAAATCATATCAGATTTCGGAACCAGTCATATTGGACTCCTATGGGGTTCTATCCTATAGGATAGGTTCCAAAATCCCCTAGGATTTTCTCTATAGGATTTTTTGACTAAAGGGCCCAACAGTATCACGTTTAAAATTTTAAATGAAAAATGATACTTTATGGAATTAAACTTTAAAAAGACAAATCAGCAGTTGCTACATAGTTTTTTTTTACACATTAAATATATGTATATATATTTCACCTTTATTTAACCAGTTGGCCAGTTGAGAACAAGTTCTCATTTACAACTGTGACCTGGCCAAGATAAAGCAAAGCAGTGCGACACAAACAACACAGAGTTACACATGGAATAAACATACGTACAGTCAATAACACAATAGAAAATATCTAGATACAGTGTGTGAAAATGTAGTAAGATTAGGGAGGTAAGGCAATAAATAGGCCATAGTGGCGAAAAAATAAAAATTCAGCAATTAAACACTGGGGTGATAGATGTGCAGAAGATGAATGTGCAAGTAAAGATACTGGGGTGCAAAGGAGCGAAAAAATAAATAACAATATGGGGATGAGGTAGTTGGGTGGGCTGTGTACAGGTACAGTGATCGGTAAGCTGCTCCGACAGATGATGCTTAAAGTTAGTGAGGGAGTTTTAAGACTCCAGCTTCAGTGATTTGTACAATTCGTTCCAGTCATTGGCAGCAGAGAACTGGAATGAAAGGTGGCCAAAGGTGGAGTTGGCTTTGGGGATGACCAGTGAGATATATCTGCTGGAGTGCATGCTATGGGTGGATGTTGCTATGCTGACCAGTGAGCTGAGATAAGGCGGGGCTTTACCTAGCAGAGACTTATAGATGACCTGGAGCCAGTGGGTTTGGTGACGAATATGAAGCATACGGTGGGTGTGGTGGGTAGTATATGTGGCTTTGGTGACAAAACGGATGGCACATCCAATTTGCTGAGTGTTGGAGGCTATTTCGCAGAAGTCAAGGTTCAGTAGGATAGTCAGTTTTACTAGGGTATGTTTGGCAGCATGTTGCGAAATAGGAAGCCAATTCTAGATTTACGTTTTGATTGGAGATGCTTAATGTGAGTCTGGAAGGAGAGTTTACAGTCTAACCAGACACCTAGGTATGTGTGGTTGTCCACATATTCTAAGTCAGAACCGGACTGAGTGTTGTATGGCATAGAGTAGTGATGCTAGTCGGATATGTACCCATTGATTCTTATGGGTCTAACATAAATGAATGCAGCGATCGGTTGAAGAGCGTAAATGAATGATATGTACCCATTGATCCTTTACTGGGATTTAAGAGCAGTTGGAGGCCATTGATTCTTATGGACTTATAAATGAATGTTGTACCCATGATTCTTATGCTAACTTATAAATGAATGATATGTACCCATTGATTCTTATGGAGTCTAACTTATAAATGAATGATATGTACCCATTGATTCTTATGGAGTCTAACTTATAAATGAATGATATGTACCCATTGATTCTTATGGAGTCTAACTTATAAATGATGATATGTACCCATTGATTCTTATGGAGTCTAACTTATAAATGATGATATGTACCCATTGATTCTTATGGAGTCTAACTTATAAATGATGATATGTACCCATTGATTCTTATGGAGTATAACTTATAAATGCCTCATGAGCTTAGCTCAACTGTCTAACCACATCAGAACCCAACATATAAGCTTGTTTTACTCCAATGTTTGTAAACAAAGTAAATGTAAACAAATAATGTATATCCTCAAAACATGGTTAAAACTATACTTTTGATATCATGGATGGTCAGTCCTTGCATCCACATCTCTGTCTGTGAATCTGAGAGTGGTTCCATTTCTCCAGGCCCATCCCTCAGCTTTTTACCCAAACGATGACGGGGAACCGTTTTGTTGTTGTTTCTACAGCTGATTACCGCTTAAAGGAATTTTTGTTGTTGTTTTGTTTAGCTCACATAATAAAATGTAAAAGTATGCCTGTAAAGTGTCTGTAATATAATAAACATGTCAAAAACAAATGTACTGTAGACATTAATACATGCATTTCTATAGATTCCAGAATATTTCGTACAATGGTGGGGGAGTGCCAAGATGGAGGCATGGTGGCTTCTAAACAGCGCCTCCCTGTCAGTCATCTATTGTATATATAAATAATTGCTCACAATATATGGGAAGAGGGATAAGGGTTTATTTTAAGGGTTCAAGGTGAGGACAATCCGATTTCAGCTGAAGCATTACAACAAGTCAAGCTCACACTGACACCCTGCTGTGTGCCAGTGGGAAAACGCATCCTTGCTCTCCATCTCCACATTATTGCTCGTTCACAGAGAAAATGAGAGACTGAATCATTTAACACACTGGAGCATCAGTCTTGTCATGCGCCTTGTTATTTAACTTTCTGTTTTCAACATGATCTCGGATGGAGTTCAAACACAAAGACCTCTATAACCCACTGATATAGTTTCCAATATTTATCAATCCCCCCCAGTTTCCCAAATGTTTTCTTGGCTCGCTGTCACACCCTGATCTGTTTCACCTGTCCTCGTTATTGTCTCCGCCCCCTCCAGGTGTCGCTTATTTTCCCCAGCGTATTTATCCCTGTGTTTCCTGTCTCTCTGTACCAGTTCGTCTTGAATGTTGCAAGTCAACCAGCGTTTTCCCACGTTCTCCTACTTTTTGCTATTCTCCTTTTTCTAGTCTTCATGGTTTTGACCCTTGCCTGTTTCTGGACTCTGTACCCGCCTGCCTGACCATTCTGTCTGCCTTGACCACGAGCCTGTCTGACCATTCTGTCTGCCTTGACCACGAGCCTGTCTGCCACTCTCTACCTCCTGGACTCTGATCTGGTTTTGAACCTTTTTGCCTGTCCACGACCATTCTCTTGCCTACTCTTTTTGGATTAATACACATTGTAAGACTCCAACCATCTTCCTCCTGTGTCTGTGTCTGGGTCTCGCCTTGTGCCTTGATACTCTATTACTTATCTTTCAGAAGTAGTTCAGTGGCCATTATAGAAACACATCATATAATGTGATGTAAAATAAAAGAGCTTACAGCTGAGTTGACAACAGTGAGGCAATGTATCTATCTACACACAGTACATGTGAGAAAGTTTACCATACCAATACATGTGTAGATGCATTGATCATTTGATTGACTATTCCACAAATTCTAAATGAATTATACTTCGTCCCTCATGTAATAAATGTATACAGTGCCAATGCATATTTACACCACAGTAATTACATATTCATATACATTTCACAGTTTACACTTTACCTCATGGAATGGTATATTAGGGCCACGAGGGAGAGTGGTTCACCTCAAAAGCATAATTACTATGTAAAATACTTGTCATCTTCCTCCCAATATCTCTATACTTTTGGACAAGTCGTTGAACATTCAGATAAAGGACCTCAGATGATTATACAGTACAATGCATAGAGAACAGACCCTCTTGCCTGGCGCACATACTGAACGAAGATATACAAGGTGACAGATTAGACATAATGCAGAAATAAAACCATTTCAATGATATACAGTACGGGCAGGAGCAGCGGTTCTAGATACTAATGTTATTCAAACAGTGCACTACGAGCCCACATAATATATCATTTAACAAATGCAGTAGACTATTCATTGAGGCTAAAAGTCATGGTTGGGGTTGTCTTCTCTGACACACAAGCTTTTAGTTTCCTCTTTCTTTTTTCTGTAGTCTCGGTTGTGGCTTTTTATAAGACATCCCCTGAAGAAAATAGCATTCCCCTCAAAAGAGAAGAAGGGAATAGTTGAAAGTAACATTTCAAAACAAGTGAAGTAGTATTGTCTGAATCTATATGCCATTACATTGTTTATTGTAGCCTGGTCCCAGATCTGTTTGGTCTCTTGCCAACTCCATTACTTTCATTGGGTGACATTGAGTTGGCGTGAAAGCACAAACAGACTGGCATTCAGACTGTCCATTGTAGAGTTTAAACTGGAGCTTTCTTCATTCAGACCCTAACATTACATCATAGACATAGTAGAACCCCAGTGGCATAATGGTGTTGCATAGAAACAAACAGATACCATTACTGAGAGGTGACACAAATGCAGAAATATGATTGTAAACAACGTTACAAGTATGCATGACACAAACATTTTTTAAAATATTGTCCTTCGGACAGACAACAAAACAAGACCGATGAGGTTCTGAAATACCAAACTCATTCAATTCAAGCAAATGATGTTACAGTGCTATTTCAGACCGTTATACAAAATAGTAGATTCATCCAATGTTGAATTTCCTCTCTGTCAAAAGAAAAAGTAAAACATTTCAACACGGTCTCTTATTCACGTTTTAGTCAAAGGAATAGAACTCATAGAACACATAGAACTCATAGAACACATAGAACCCATAGAACCCATAGAACTTGTTGAACTCATATAACTCATAGAACACATAGAACACATAGAACTCATAGAATGCATAGAACACATAAAACACATAGAACACATAAAGATCAACCATAAATAAATACATGAGTAGATAACCACCAAGATCAATGAAAAACATATGACAACCTACATATTAATCAGTGTTTAAATTGACATTTAATTAACCCCTACCCCAGGTGTTGCAATTTAGATATCCAAATTGTTCAGTGTCATTTGGGGTTGTTAGGGAAAATAATGCTTTCCTGGGCATTTTCAGGATTTCTGGATCATGACAAACCCATTTCTCAGTCTTGGCCTTCTGCAGAGTGATATGTTAATTCACCATCATTTTACAAGGAATGACATTTCAAATAGTTTCCACTTGATCAGAGGATAAATAAAACTGGCATTTGAGCTGACAAGCAGTTTGTTTGCCACCGGGACCACCTCCTCCTCCTCCTCCTCCATTTCTCAGAGGAGGAATGTTTGTGTTCTACCTTCTGAAGAGCTGGGATCAGAGAAGCAACACACTTTTCCTACTCTTCCTGAAAAACACGCCGTTTGAAAATACACACATTCACAAACCTACTGAAATTGTCCCAAAAGACCTTTCTAGTGCACATCCCAGATCATAAATTAAACGTAAGAGTTGTTATGAAATGAAGAGTTGATCAGAGGGTAAAAATGAACGGTGCTCCTTCATCCTTCATTTCACTCATGGACGTCAGAGGAAGAGTGTCACAAGACAAAACTGTCTCTGGACATTACAGATCCACTGGGGATGGACCAAACTGTCTCTGGACATTACAAATCCACTGGGGATGGACCAAACTGTCTCTGGACATTACAAATCCACTGGGGATGGACCAAACTGTCTCTGGACATTACAAATCCACTGGGGATGGACCAAACTGTCTCTGGACATTACAAATCCACTGGGGATGGACCAAACTGTCTCTGGACATTACAAATCCACTGGGGATGGACCAAACTGTCTCTGGACATTACAAATCCACTGGGGATGGACCAAACTGTCTCTGGACATTACAAATCCACTGGGGGATGTCTCTGGACATTACAAACTGGGGATGGACCAAACTGTCTCTGGACATTACAAATCCACTGGGGATGGACCAAACTGTCTCTGGACATTACAAATCCACTGGGGATGGACCAAACTGTCTCTGGACATTACAAATCCACTGGGGATGGACCAAACTGTCTCTGGACATTACAAATCCAATGGGAATGGACCAAACTGTCTCTGGACATTACAAATCCACTGGGAATGGATCAAACTGTCTCTGGACATTACAAATCCACTGGGGATGGACCAAACTGTCTCTGGACATTACAAATCCAATGGGAATGGACCAAACTGTCTCTGGACATTACAAATCCACTGGGGATGGACCAAACTGTCTCTGGACATTACAAATCCACTGGGAATGGACCAAACTGTCTCTGGACATTACAAATCCACTGGGGATGGACCAAACTGTCTCTGGACATTACAAATCCACTGGGGATGGACCAAACTGTCTCTGGATATTACAAATCCACTGGGGATGGACCAAACTGTCTCTGGACATTACAAATCCACTGGGGATGGACCAAACTGTCTCTGGACATTACAAATCCACTGGGGATGGACAAAAATGAATGAAAGACAAAATTCAATCAATCTATTTCCAGTGGTTTCTGTCTGGGTAATGTGAACAGCACTGCTACAATTCAAATGGTAATTCATCTGCCAAGCAATTCAATGTATGGTAAAAACAATTTCTTGAAGGTTCTGGCTCAGAAATCTAACATGGAATGATGCAAAGAGAGGAAAACATGTCCCCATACATTCGCTGTTCTCCTGTTGACTTGGGGAATCATAGTGCAGTCTCCTCCTCAGTCTGTTGATAACTCAGTCTGTTGCTAACTCAGTCTGTTGATAAGTCAGTCTCCTCTTCCTCAGTCTGTTGATAAGTCAGTCTCCTCTTCCTCAGTCTGTTTTATAACTCAGCGCCGGTTCTTGTTCTTGCTGTAACCATCCAACGAGTCATAGCTCCGACTCCGGCTTCGACTCCCAAAGATGGAGTTCCAAGACGAGCTGCGACTGTAGCTCCTGTAGGAGGAGTAACTCCTACTTCTTCCTCGGCTTCTACTCCTGGATCGGCTGAGGCAGAAGCCAGGGCTGGGGCTGGGGCTGCGACTCCTTGTGAAGAGGCTGCTCCAAGAGGATACGCTGGTAGAGCGACTGCTGGACGAAGGACTGGGACGGAAGTAGGGGATGGGTCTCTTCCTGGCACTGAGAGATGGTTAGCATGAGAGGGATTGGACTAAACACATAAAAAATAAGAAAATAAAGTTGAAATTCAATCAACTGCAAAGATTTTGGAAAACATGCATTGCGGTTTCATTCTGAATGTTTATGCTGAATCGGAGGTGCTAACCACATTCCTCTCATGGACATTGGAAATTGGATATTGTCATGAAATCATAGCTTGTTCTTAAAACATACAGGGTGAACACCACATTGATTGATACCGGCCTAAGTAATCATGCCTGGATTGTTATGTTACTCTTTCTTCAGAAAATGATTTCAGCTCGTGTTCAGGTCAGGAGAAAGGTATTTTAGATACAGCTCTCAAACCTTGAAACAACATTATACTGTGAATATTTCAATGCATAATCATGAGCATAACTGTTTCATTTACACTGCTTTTGGAAAGTATTCAGACCCCTTGACTTTTTCCACATTTTGTTACGTTACAGCTTTATTCTAAAAATGGATTAAACAAAACATCTTCCTCATCAATCTACAAACAATACCCAATAATGACGTCACAATACCACACAATGACGTCACAATAGCCCATAATGACATCACAACACCCCATAATGACAAAGCAAAAACTGAACTACCCTATTTACATAAGTATTCAGACCCTTTGCTATGAGACTCGAAATTGAGCTCTGGTGCATCCTGTTTCCATTGATCATCCTTAACACAATTCTACAACTTGATTGGAGTTCACTTGTGGTAAATTCAATTGACTGGGCATGATTTGGAAAGGCACTCACCTGTCTATTTAAGGTCCCACAGTTGACAGTGCATGTCAGAGCAAAAACCAAGCGATGAGGTCTAAGGAATTATCCTTAGAGCTCAGAGACAGGATTGTGTTGAGGCACAGATTTGGGGAAGGGTACTAAAAAAAGTCTGCAGCATAGAAGGTCCCCAAGAACACAGTGGCCTCAATTATTCTTAAATGAAAGGAGTTTGGAACCACCAAGATTCTTCCTAGAGCTGGCCGCTCGGCCAAACTGAGCAGTCGGTGAGAAGGGCATTGGTAAGGGAGGTGACCAAGAACCCGATGGTCACTCTGACAGAGCTCCAGAGTTCCTCTGTGGAGATGGGACAAACTTCCACAAGGACAACATCTCTGCAGCACTCCACCAATCAGGCCTTTATGGTAGAGTGGCCAGATGGAAGCCACTCCTCAGTAAAAGGCACATGACAGCTTGCTTGGAGTTTGCCAAAAGGCACCTAAAGGACTCTCAGACTATGAGAAACAAGATTCTCTGGTCTAATGAAACCAAGATCAAACTCTTTGGCCTGAATTCCAAGAGTCATATCTGGAGGAAACCTGGCACCATCCCTACGGTGAAGCATGGTGGTGCTGTGGGGATGTTTTTCATCGGCATGGACTGGGAGACTCGTCAGGATTGAGGGAAATATGAAAGAAACAAAGTACAGAGAGCTCCTTGATGAAAACCTGCTGCTCGGTGCTCAGGACCTCACACTGGGGCAAAGGTTCACCTTCCAGCAGGACAACGACCCTAAGCACACAGCCAAAACAACGCAGGAGTGGCTTCGGGACAAGTCTCTGAATGTCCTTGTGGCCCAGTCAGAGCCCAGACTTGAACCCGATTGAACATCTCTGGAGACCTGAACACAGCTGTGCAGCGACACTCTCCATCCAACCTGGGATCTGCAGAGAAGAATGGGAGAAACTCCCCAAATACAGGTGTGCCAAGCTTGTAGTGTCATACCCAAGAAGACTCGAGGCTGTAATCGCTGCCAAAGGTGCTTCAACAAAGTACTGAGTAAAGGGTCTGAATACTTATGTAAATGTGATATGTCCGTTTTTTATTTATTTATAAATTAGCAACAATGTTAAATAAAAACATCTGTTTTTTCTTTGTCCTTATGGGGTATTGTGTGTAGGTTAATGATGGGGGGAGGGGAATGATTTAATACATTTTACAATAAGGATGAAAAGTAACAAAATGTAGAAAAAGTCAAGAGGTCTGAACACTTTCCGAATGGACTGTCTCGCTTGATCCATTATAGCTTGTTGAGACTAGTAGACAATGAATCAGGTTTATTGCCTTCCTTTTACAGCCCAGTCCTTCAACAGTCTCTGAGTTAAACTGAGGGCCATTGTTGATGGTTAAAAGAAGAGGGACTCAGTTAGGAGTGAATCAGGCTTGATGTCTGTGGTTAGAATGAATACGTTTTTACCAAGTAAAATGAAAGAATAAAATAATAAAAGCATGTGTCACAAATGTGTGAAAGTGTATCAGCTGAAAAGAGAATAGCAGACCTGGTTATCCTCCTGGCTTCCAGGTGACTGGGTGAATCTCTCCTCCTTTTTCTCATGGGAGAGTAGGACCTGGGTTTTTGCCTCTTCCCGCTATGCTTCCGACTGCTGTGTTTCACATCCTTCTCACAGGAGCTGGGGTCCCTCTTCCTCTCTCGGACCCTACCAATGTCAGATGGCATCTCTTATTAGAAATTCTATCATTTGGATATATTTTAAACCCACCATACTAGCACCTTCTGCTATCATCATGCAAGTACAATAGTAGTGCCAGAAGTCGTTATCTGAACTAGAGTAGATAGGCAAAGCTTTTTATTACCTGTCTTCACTGTTCCTGGAGTATCTTCCTCTGGACCTACCACTTCCTTTCCTTCTCAAACCAGCTGAGTAGCTCGGTGAACGGGAGTATGACCTTAAGACAAAGCACAACACATTTACTTCAATGGAGCTCAGCGAAAGTACACATTATGTCAAGTGGCTGCTGGAGGTGTCAGTGAAGTGCATTAAAACCTAAATGAAACCAACCTGGCAGATGACAGTGATCGGCTTCGAGAGTAGCGTCCAGAGTGTCTGGAGCTCCCAGAGGATCTACTTCTGCTTCTGCTGCTGCTGCTGGAGGAGATGGTTTTAGTCCTCTTGCGTGAAGAGGCCACTGTCCTCAACGGAGAGATGGAGGCAGTCTTCTGAGGTCTCCCCACCTTGGCCCCACATCCTAAAGTCTTCACCGGGTCACTGCAATGATAACAGTGGAATTCCATAAATGTCTGCTGCAATTGTGAAAATATACACTATGTATATGGATGGATTACATTTTGAGAAAACAGTAAATCAAGGAACATTTCTGGTCCTTTGACTTCAAGTAGCACTTTTCATCACCTACAGTACGATATTCTTCAAGGATGGGAAGCTCACCTCTTGCCATTCCTGTTGAAAGTAGCAGTAGGCAAGCCACCTTCCACATGCAGAGGTTTACACAGGGAAGTGTAGCTGGTCACAGAGTTCCCCGAGTCGGACGCGTCGTCTCCCTCCCTGAACCTCAGTTTCCCTGGTGAAGCCGGCGCACGGCATAGGACCTTTTTGTCGCCGGTGACGTTTGGCTGTGAAATGCCGGTTTTGGTCGATGGTGGGGAAGAGGTGTCGTTCCCGGAATCGTAATCCTGTGGTCCTTTGCTCTGATTGGACAAAGTGTGACGGAGAATCACTGTTGTGTTTAAAACCTCACCGCCAGGTTTTGACTGTAAGACCTGTAAACAGACAAAAAGACCATGTTTAATTCCAGAGATGTTTTTTTTCTTTTTCGTTTAGTTCAATAAGCAACTACCTGTATGATGCATTGGGAATACTCTACAAAGGCACGTATTTCCCTTCCAAAACACAGAGAATATATATATATATATATTTTTTTTAGGGGGGGACAGAGAACTTGAAAAGATTATAGACGTCATGCAAATTTGTGTCATGCGAATAACTTGGAAAGTAAAACTAAACTGAACCAAATTGAAAGATTTATTTTACATATATATTTTTTTATTAACTGAACTGAAACAAATATACGAAAGGAAGAACAAAATAACAGAACGAAGAGTTACTAGTGTGTGAGTAGAAACTAGCAACGGCTTTAGCTAAATCCAGTGAGAGAAAGAGAGAAGTACAAGAGGAGGAACAACAACGGCCCCATTACAAAGCCTGTTTTAACGAATAATAGAACAAACATCACAAAATGGGTATTATGTGGAAATGAAAAGGACTGCAGACAGAGATATCCCATCAGTCTAACTTAGAAAGTCCTCAGAATAGGACAGATTGTTTTCCCTGCAAGAAGAAAAGAATTAGCCTGCAGCGAACCCTAAGGTACAGTAAATCCCTACGTCTGCGGATAGCATCCACTTACCAATCAAGATTTCCTCCTTAAGTAGGTAAGGTGTAAGAAAAAGGGAAGAGCGGGCAACATAAGTGCATCATTAGAGTCGTAAATTGCAAGAAAAAGACAATAACTTCTTCAAACCCAGAGCCAGTTACCGTTATTGGCATGTTCCTTTTCTTCCCATAATTGAGATTGTTTAAGAGTTTTCTCGGGGCTAGAAGCCCATAACAAGCTTTTATTGTGTAGTCAATCTTGAATACACGCTACACGTCTGTGAGGCCAAACTTAATGTACTTTAGAATAGTGTACACATACCAGTTTTGTAAACTAGACTGCAGGTTTTTTTTTTAAATTAGTTTTACTCTAAAAGAGTAAGAGTGGTTGCTAAGGACTATACAATAATAAAATACATGTTTTTCCTGCTGAAGATAACTAAGAGATACCAAATGATTGAATGTTTGGCTCACTCAAATTCATTCCCTCCAAACAGATTATAATCTCTCTTTACCTATCGATTGCAAATCACTCATAGTAGATTGATTAAACTCTGACCTCCCGAAGTCTTTTCAGATAATCTCCAGGCTGCAACATCAGACCATAACTAACACTGAAAACCCCAGGGGAAAACATCAAAATAAAACCACCCATCACAGGCCACTGACAAATATTCTTGAATCGATTCAATCTTGCTCCTCAAGTACTATCCTAACAGTCAGTGTGCTTCTGCTGGCTATCAGAACACTAGTTACCCAAAGTAACCAATAGTTACACTGAAAGTAAGCCTAAACACCCACCATTTTGTAAAGTCCATTTGGAATATGTAACAGTGGAGAAGCCGTTTTAATATTTGGCACATATTCAGTATTCAAACTACCTGGGAGTTAATCAGTGTGGTTGTTCTATTCATACCCACATTTCCCTGTGTGGGTTGCATTGATTGGGAGGAAATATCAAACATACCGCAGAAATTAAACCTTTTCTAAACTATTGCTAACGTATCCGTATTAAAATTAGGACTAATCTACTTCCATTGACGGTTAATTTAATTAAAAACCCTTGAAAATTAACACAAAGTGGAAGAAACGTAGTAATATTGCCACGTTAGGTAACCAATTTTAGATAATCCTCAAAAAAAAAAGGTTGTGTTTAAAATACAAAGCACCGTTGGTCTATAGCTTATTGCATTTCAATTACCAACCCTGTGGTCTGTGATGAAAAACATCTGGGGAGTAATTAGCATAATTTAATGATCACTGGAGAGAAATTAAATGTATCTCACGCCTCAGAGAGCCTGAGACAATGAGTCAACGAACAAACGGAGCTGAGCTGTGTTTAAAATCACATACATTAAACGTATCTCACGCCTCAGAGAGCCTGAGACAATGAGTCAACGAACAAACGGAGCTGAGCTGTGTTTAAAATCACATACATTAAACGTATCTCACGCCTCAGAGAGCCTGAGACAATGAGTCAACGAACAAACGGAGCTGAGCTGTGTTTAAAATCACATACATTAAATGTATCTCACGCCTCAGAGAGCCTGAGACAATGAGTCAACGAACAAATGGCTGTGTTTAAAATAACATAAATTAAATGTTTCTCAACGAACAAACGGAGCTGAGCTGTGTTTAAAATCACATACATTAAATGTATCTCACGCCTCAGCGAAAGAAAGTAATTATTTTAGATCTGACCGATCAATATCGCCTAAGTCTCTAATACTGCTGCAATGCTGGGCCAATAGCAATGCATAAACAGTCAATGAAAAGTATTGTTTTGATGAAAACAACTAGTACTTATATGCTTGAGCTCAAGAAATACAGCTGAATTGAAGACAAAATAAACTGATACAGTATGTGATGGTTTCTTGCCAGCGGTCATTGTGCTGATCATTTCAACTCATTCTTTACCCATTAGCTTTTCACAAAACACAGCTTGGCTGCATCCTCTGCACATGATCATTAGCTGCCTACCACCAGCAAGTTCCCCGGGTGCTGTTTCTGCTAAGTTTGTGATTATATAATGGTGTTAGATAAAAACAGAAAAACAAGAACAGATGACATCACTGCTCAATGAAGAGTTCATAAAAAAAAACATGTCAGGAAGCAACACGATTTTGGACAGGAAATGTAAAATGAGTTGGATTCAAAAGTGATTTAGATCGACCCTCGAAGGAATTCGAAAGACTATATTCCCAAAGATTTTGATGAAAGAAGATGTAGATAAAAAAAAGCTAAAAAGCCATGACAGAATTAGATTGTATTTTGTTTTACAGGATATCTGATGAAGATTGTTTGTAAAATAGTTTGATCTTGAGAGAGGATATGGACTTATAAACAATCTGATATTCCATATGTAAATGTGTCAACAACAAAAAAAACATTGCCCTGAACGTTCGGCTTCAGACACGGAAGCAAGAGGTCTTACATGACCTTAATAGAGTAATACCACCGGAAGGTACTTTAGTTTAGGCTCAAAGTCCCGAGGAACACTTACGGTGCTGGTAGAAAGGACGGAGCGAAAGAGTGGAGTTGTTTTACACACTGACTTGGCGGCCGGCTCCCACTCAAACCCTCCGTGGTCCAGTGATGTACCAGGGTCCTCCATCAGGGCTGCTAGGCCTCCCAATGCAGGGTGATCCACTGATTTGTGCAGATGACGTCTGCGGACACAAATATTAAGGAGTTACAAACATCACTACATCAAAGTCTACAATTTAGTACAAACTTAGTTTTACTGAGAGCCTTTTCTGGCCCACAATCGTCCAGATATGCTGCCAACTGTGCTCGTTCGGGACAAAAACGATTTAGTCAAAATAGCACTAATTGTGCAGCCGTGAGAATACCTATTTGGGATAATGTAATCACTGGGACAGTGTTTACCGTTTTGAACAGCTGTAGTTGAAGTTATGTCACAATATCATCCGAAGGACTTTATGATTGAACAGTGGCCTAGTTTCTGACAGTGGAAACACTGTGGTGGACAGGGGGCACAGGCAGCCAGCTCAGGATGTGCCCCAGACTGTACAGGAGAACCAGACAGCAATCTCATAGTAAATGTCATCTACGGCTGAACAGGGATCAACCCTCAGCTGTTTACAGACTAATGCCTGCAACTCTGTCTGTGTGTGTGTCTTTGTCTATGTGTGTCTGTGTGTATGTGTGTGTGTGTGTGTGCGCGACAAACCAGCTCGATATATAGCCTAACCCTCAGACACAGACAAACACTACTGGCACAGATACCAGTCAACCAGCCAAGCTAGGGGAACGGGAATTTACACAGACCCAGCCTTGCCAAGCTGTGGCATTTCACATTTCAAACTAGAGCTACAGCTGTGGACACGAGCCGGAGAGCTAAGTGGGTTTTTATGGCTAGGCTTGACGATTATACAACTCCAGAATGATTATACCGTCCCATAATGCAGTTGGGGTATAATCGTTTCAACGGAACAGTTGATGTAGAATCCCTGAGAATTGAAGATTATTCAGATTGTCCCCCTGTCGTCCTCCCCCCACGACATAGACTGAGTTCCATCTGGCACCCTAATCCCTATATAGTGCACTGGCGCCGCTGTTCTAACGTAGTGCACTATGTGGTGAAGGGGACCATTTTGGGACGCAAACAGACTCTCGGCACGGTCGGTGGAGCGCAATCGGTCGGTCGGGGTAAAGCCTGCTGCTATTCATTTTCGGTAATGATTTCCTCTGCCGAATATCACAGGTCCCAATAATGGAGAGATCCAGAAGGGATTTTAATGCAATCATCTCTGGCTTTAGATTATTTCAGTTTGAAACATGGGCTCAGTTTGGTCGTCTCTCTGTCACCAGTGTGAATGAATAACACATGACTGATCAATTGGAGAAAAGACAGAATAATTTAATGAACAAACAAATAAATAAATGAAATGTCAGATGAGTGACATATAATGACACTATAGAGGTCTAATATAAGGACACTATAGAGGTCTAATATAATGACACTATAGAGGTCTAATATAAGGACACTATAGAGGTGTAATATAATGACACTATAGAGGTCTAATATAATGACACTATAGAGGTCTAATATAATGACACTATAGAGGTGTAATATAATGACACTATAGAGGTCTAATATAATGACACTAGAGGTCTAATATAATGACACTATAGAGGTCTAATATAATGACACTATAGAGGTCTAATATAAGGACACTATAGAGGTCTAATATAATGACACTATAGAGGTGTAATATAATGACACTAGAGGTCTAATATAATGACACTATAGAGGTCTAATATAATGACACTAGAGGTCTAATATAAGGACACTATAGAGGTCTAATATAAGGACACTATAGAGGTCTAATATAATGACACTATAGAGGTGTAATATAATGACACTAGAGGTGTAATATAATGACACTATAGAGGTCTAATATAATGACACTAGAGGTCTAATATAAGGACACTATAGAGGTATAATATAAGGACACTATAGAGGTGTAATATAATGACACTAGAGGTGTAATATAATGACACTATAGAGGTCTAATATAATGACACTATAGAGGTGTATAATGACACTAAAGACACTATAATATAATGACACTATAGAGGTCTAATATAATGACACTATAGAGGTGTAATATAATGACACTATAGAGGTCTAATTTAATAACACTATAGAGGTCTAATATAATGACACTATAGAGGTGTAATATAATGACACTAGAGGTCTAATATAATGACACTATAGAGGTCTAATATAATGACACTAGAGGTCTAATATAATGACACTATAGAGGTCTAATATAAAGACACTATAGAGGTCTAATATAATGACACTATAGAGGTGTAATATAATGACACTATAGAGGTGTAATATAATGACACTATAGAGGTCTAATATAATGACACTATAGAGGTCTAATATAATGACACTAGAGGTGTAATATAATGACACTATAGAGGTCTAATATAATGACACTATAGAGGTCTAATATAATGACACTAGAGGTCTAATATAATGACACTATAGAGGTGTAATATAATGACACTATAGAGGTCTAATATTAATAACACTATAGAGGTCTAATATAATGACACTATAGAGGGTGGAATATAATGACACTATAGAGGTCTAATATAATGATACTATAGAGGTGTAATATAATGACACTATAGAGGTCTAATATAATGACACTATAGAGGTCTAATATAATGACACTATAGAGGTGGAATATAATGACACTAGAGGTCTAATATAATGACACTATAGAGGTCTAATATAATGACACTATAGAGGTCTAATATAATGACACTATAGAGGTCTAATATAATGACACTATAGATTTGTAATATAATGACACTAGAGGTAATATAAAGACACTAGAGAGTCTAATATAATGACACTATAGAGGTGTAATATAATGACACTATAGAGGTCTAATATAATGACACTATAGAGGTGTAATATAATGACACTATAGAGGTTTAATATAATGCCACTATAGAGGTCTAATATAATGACACTAGAGAGGTGTAATATAATAACACTATAGAGGTTCTAATATAATGACACTATAGAGGTGTAATACAATTATACTATAGAGGTGTAATATAAAGACACTATAGAGGTGAAATATAATGACACTATAGAGGTCTAATATAATGACACTATGGAGATGTAATATAAAGACACTATAGAGGTCTAATATAATGACACTATAGAGATGTAATATAATGACACGAGAGGTGTAATATAATGACACTATAGAGGTGTAATAAAATTACACTAGAGGTTTAATATAATGCCACTATAGAGGTCTAATATAATGACACTAGAGGTGTAATATAATAACACTAGAGAGTTCTAATATAATGACACTGTAGAGGTGTAATACAATTACACTATAGAGGTCTAATATAATTACACTAGAGGTCTAATATAATGACACTATAGAGATCTAATATAATGACACTATAGAGGTCTAATATAATAACACTATAGAGTTCTAATATAATGACACTAGAGAGTTCTAATATAATTGAGCTGTCTGTCTCTGAAGATGCAGATGTAAATTAAATGGTGTGTTTACGTTGTCAGAATGCATATTAACCAATGGAACTAGAGGTGAATATAATGAACTACTGCAGACCTAATGCATTTAATGACCAACCTCAATATAATGACACTAAACAACTACTACAGACCTAATGAATTTAATGACAACCTAACCCATCACCTCAAACAACTACTGCAGACCTAATGAATTTAACCCAACCTAACTCACCTCAAACAACTACTATAGACCTAATGAATTTAATCCAACCTAATATCACCTCAAACAACTACTGCAGACCTAATGAATTTAACCCAACCTACCCATCACCTCAAACAACTACTGCAGACCTAATGAATTTAACCCAACCTACCCATCACCTCAAACAACTACTGCAGACCTAATGAATTAACCCAACCTCACCCATCACCTCAAACAACTACTGCAGACCTAATGAATTTAACCCAACCTAACCCATCACCTCAAACAACTACTACAGACCTAATGAATTTAACCCAACCTCACCCATCACCTAAAACAACTACTGCAGACCTAATGAATTTAACCCAACCTAACCCATCACCTCAAACAACTACTACAGACCTAATGAATTTAACCCAACCGAACCCATCACCTCAAACAACTACTGCAGACCTAATGAATTTAATCCAACCGACAAACAACTACTGCAGACCTAATGAATTTAATCCAACCTCACCCATCACCTCAAACAACTACTGCAGACCTAATGAATTTAACCCAACCTAACCCATCACCTCAAACAACTACTACAGACCTAATGAATTTAATCCAACCTACCCATCACCTCAAACAACTACTGCAGACCTAATGAATTTAACCCAACCTACCCATCACCTCAAACAACTACTGCAGACCTAATGAATTTAATCCAACCTCACCCATCACCTCAAACAACTACTGCAGACCTAATGAATTTAACCCAACCTCACCCATCACCTCAAACAACTACTACAGACCTAATGAATTTAACCCAACCTCACCCATCACCTCAAACAACTACTGCAGACCTAATGAATTTAATATCACCCATCACCTCAAACAACTACTACAGACCTAATGAATTTAACCCAACCTCACCCATCACCTCAAACAACTACTACAGACCTAATGAATTTAACCCAACCTCACCCATCACCTCAAACAACTACTGCAGACCTAATGAATTTAATCCAACCTAACCCATCACCTCAAACAACTACTACAGACCTAATGAATTTAACCCAACCAACCCATCACCTCAAACAACTACTGCAGACCTAATGAATTTAACCCAACCTAACCCATCACCCAAACAACTACTGCAGACCTAATGAATTTAACCCAACCTCACCCATCACCTCAAACAACTACTGCAGACCTAATGAATTTAACCCAACCTACCCATCACCTCAAACAACTACTGCAGACCTAATGAATTTAATCCAACCTCACCCATCACCTCAAACAACTACTGCAGACCTAATGAATTTAATCACCTCAAACAACTACTACAGACCTAATGAATTTAATCCAACCTACCCATCACCTCAAACAACTACTGCAGACCTAATGAATTTAACCCAACCTACCCATCACCTCAAACAACTACTGCAGACCTAATGAATTTAATCCAACCTAACCCATCACCTCAAACAACTACTGCAGACCTAATGAATTTAACCCAACCTCACCCATCACCTCAAACAACTACTGCAGACCTAATGAATTTAACCCAACCGAACCCATCACCTCAAACAACTACTACAGACCTAATGAATTTAACCCAACCTCACCCATCACCTCAAACAACTACTGCAGATCTAATGAATTTAACCCAACCGAACCCATCACCTCAAACAACTACTACAGACCTAATGAATTTAATCCAACCTAACCCATCACCTCAAACAACTACTGCAGACCTAATGAATTTAATCCAACCTAACCCATCACCTCAAACAACTACTGCAGACCTAATGAATTTAATCCAACCGAACCCATCACCTCAAACAACTACTACAGACCTAATGAATTTAACCCAACCTCACCCATCACCTCAAACAACTACTGCAGACCTAATGAATTTAACCCAACCGAACCCATCACCTCAAACAACTACTGCAGACCTAATGAATTTAACCCAACCGAACCCATCACCTCAAACAACTACTGCAGACCTAATGAATTTAACCCAACCTCACCCATCACCTCAAACAACTACTGCAGACCTAATGAATTTAACCCAACCTCACCCATCACCTCAAACAACTACTGCAGACCTAATGAATTTAACCCAACCTCACCCATCACCTCAAACAACTACTGCAGACCTAATGAATTTAACCCAACCTCACCCATCACCTCAAACAACTACTACAGACCTAATGAATTTAACCCAACCTCACCCATCACCTCAAACAACTACTGCAGACCTAATGAATTTAACCCAACCTCACCCATCACCTCAAACAACTACTGCAGACCTAATGAATTTAACCCAACCTACCCATCACCTCAAACAACTACTGCAGACCTAATGAATTTAATCCAACCGAACCCATCACCTCAAACAACTACTGCAGACCTAATGAATTTAATCCAACCTCACCCATCACCTCAAACAACTACTGCAGACCTAATGAATTTAATCCAACCTAACCCATCACCTCAAACAACTACTGCAGACCTAATGAATTTAATCCAACCTAACCCATCACCTCAAACAACTACTACAGACCTAATGAATTTAACCCAACCGAACCCATCACCTCAAACAACTACTACAGACCTAATGAATTTAATCCAACCTACCCATCACCTCAAACAACTACTGCAGACCTAATGAATTTAACCCAACCTACCCATCACCTCAAACAACTACTGCAGACCTAATGAATTTAATCCAACCTAACCCATCACCTCAAACAACTACTGCAGACCTAATGAATTTAACCCAACCTCACCCATCACCTCAAACAACTACTGCAGACCTAATGAATTTAACCCAACCGAACCCATCACCTCAAACAACTACTGCAGACCTAATGAATTTAATCCAACCTCACCCATCACCTCAAACAACTACTACAGACCTAATGAATTTAACCCAACCGAACCCATCACCTCAAACAACTACTGCAGACCTAATGAATTTAACCCAACCTACCCATCACCTCAAACAACTACTACAGACCTAATGAATTTAACCCAACCTCACCCATCACCTCAAACAACTACTGCAGACCTAATGAATTTAACCCAACCTCACCCATCACCTCAAACAACTACTGCAGACCTAATGAATTTAACCCAACCTCACCCATCACCTCAAACAACTACTACAGACCTAATGAATTTAACCCAACCTCACCCATCACCTCAAACAACTACTGCAGACCTAATGAATTTAACCCAACCTACCCATCACCTCAAACAACTACTGCAGACCTAATGAATTTAATCCAACCGAACCCATCACCTCAAACAACTACTGCAGACCTAATGAATTTAACCCAACCTAACCCATCACCTCAAACAACTACTACAGACCTAATGAATTTAACCCAACCTACCCATCACCTCAAACAACTACTGCAGACCTAATGAATTTAATCCAACCTACCCATCACCTCAAACAACTACTGCAGACCTAATGAATTTAACCCAACCTACCCATCACCTCAAACAACTACTGCAGACCTAATGAATTTAACCCAACCGAACCCATCACCTCAAACAACTACTGCAGACCTAATGAATTTAACCCAACCGAACCCATCACCTCAAACAACTACTGCAGACCTAATGAATTTAACCCAACCTACCCATCACCTCAAACAACTACTGCAGATCTAATGAATTTAACCCAACCGAACCCATCACCTCAAACAACTACTGCAGACCTAATGAATTTAACCCAACCGAACCCATCACCTCAAACAACTACTGCAGACCTAATGAATTTAACCCAACCTACCCATCACCTCAAACAACTACTGCAGACCTAATGAATTTAACCCAACCTACCCATCACCTCAAACAACTACTACAGACCTAATGAATTTAACCCAACCGAACCCATCACCTCAAACAACTACTGCAGACCTAATGAATTTAACCCAACCTACCCATCACCTCAAACAACTACTGCAGACCTAATGAATTTAACCCAACCGAACCCATCACCTCAAACAACTACTGCAGACCTAATGAATTTAACCCAACCTAACCCATCACCTCAAACAACTACTGCAGACCTAATGAATTTAACCCAACCTACCCATCACCTCAAACAACTACTGCAGACCTAATGAATTTAACCCAACCTACCCATCACCTCAAACAACTACTACAGACCTAATGAATTTAACCCAACCTACCCATCACCTCAAACAACTACTGCAGACCTAATGAATTTAATCCAACCTACCCATCACCTCAAACAACTACTACAGACCTAATGAATTTAACCCAACCGAACCCATCACCTCAAACAACTACTGCAGACCTAATGAATTTAATCCAACCGAACCCATCACCTCAAACAACTACTGCAGACCTAATGAATTTAATCCAACCGAACCCATCACCTCAAACAACTACTGCAGACCTAATGAATTTAACCCAACCTACCCATCACCTCAAACAACTACTGCAGACCTAATGAATTTAATCCAACCGAACCCATCACCTCAAACAACTACTGCAGACCTAATGAATTTAACCCAACCTACCCATCACCTCAAACAACTACTGCAGACCTAATGAATTTAATCCAACCTAACCCATCACCTCAAACAACTACTGCAGACCTAATGAATTTAACCCAACCTACCCATCACCTCAAACAACTACTGCAGACCTAATGAATTTAATCCAACCGAACCCATCACCTCAAACAACTACTGCAGACCTAATGAATTTAATCCAACCGAACCCATCACCTCAAACAACTACTGCAGACCTAATGAATTTAACCCAACCTACCCATCACCTCAAACAACTACTGCAGACCTAATGAATTTAATCCAACCTAACCCATCACCTCAAACAACTACTACAGACCTAATGAATTTAATCCAACCGAACCCATCACCTCAAACAACTACTGCAGACCTAATGAATTTAATCCAACCTAACCCATCACCTCAAACAACTACTGCAGACCTAATGAATTTAATCCAACCTACCCATCACCTCAAACAACTACTGCAGACCTAATGAATTTAATCCAACCTAACCCATCACCTCAAACAACTACTGCAGACCTAATGAATTTAACCCAACCTACCCATCACCTCAAACAACTACTGCAGACCTAATGAATTTAACCCAACCTACCCATCACCTCAAACAACTACTGCAGACCTAATGAATTTAATCCAACCTCACCCATCACCTCAAACAACTACTGCAGACCTAATGAATTTAACCCAACCGAACCCATCACCTCAAACAACTACTGCAGACCTAATGAATTTAACCCAACCTCACCCATCACCTCAAACAACTACTGCAGACCTAATGAATTTAACCCAACCTAACCCATCACCTCAAACAACTACTACAGACCTAATGAATTTAATCCAACCTAACCCATCACCTCAAACAACTACTGCAGACCTAATGAATTTAATCCAACCGAACCCATCACCTCAAACAACTACTGCAGACCTAATGAATTTAACCCAACCTAACCCATCACCTCAAACAACTACTGCAGACCTAATGAATTTAATCCAACCTCACCCATCACCTCAAACAACTACTGCAGACCTAATGAATTTAACCCAACCTCACCCATCACCTCAAACAACTACTGCAGACCTAATGAATTTAACCCAACCGAACCCATCACCTCAAATTCTAAATCTAGTCCAGACTGTCTATCAGTCATCTCTGGTCTATCATTCATCTCTGGTCTATCATTCACCTCTGGTCTATCAGTCGTCTCTGGTCTATCAGTCATCTCTGGTCTATCATTCACCTCTGGCCTATCATTCACCTCTGGTCTATCAGTCATCTCTGGTCTATCATTCATCTCTGGCCTATCATTCACCTCTGGCCTATCATTCACCTCTGGTCTATCAGTCATCTCTGGTCTATCATTCATCTCTGGTCTATCAGTCATCTCTGGTCTATCATTCATCTCTGGCCTATCAGTCATCTCTGGCCTATCATTCACTCTGGCTATCATTCATCTCTGGTCTATCAGTCATCTCTGGTCTATCATTCACCTCTGGCCTATCATTCATCTCTGGCCTATCATTCATCTCTGGTCTATCATTCACCTCTGGTCTATCAGTCATCTCTGGTCTATCATTCATCTCTGGTCTATCAGTCATCTCTGGTCTATCATTCATCTCTGGCCTATCATTCATCTCTGGTCTTTCATTCATCTCTGGTCTATCATTCATCTCTGGTCTATCATTCACCTCTGGCCTATCATTCATCTCTGGTCTATCATTCACCTCTGGCCTATCATTCATCTCTGGCCTATCATTCATCTCTGGTCTATCATTCACCTCTGGCCTATCATCCACCTCTGGTCTATCATTCACCTCTGGCCTATCATTCATCTCTGGTCTATCATTCATCTCTGGTCTATCATTCATCTCTGGCCTATCATCCACCTCTGGTCTATCATTCACCTCTGGTCTATCATTCATCTCTGGCCTATCATTCATCTCTGGTCTATCATTCATCTCTGGTCTATCATTCATCTCTGGTCTATCATTCATCTCTGGTCTATCATTCACCTCTGGCCTATCATTCATCTCTGGTCTATCATTCACCTCTGGTCTATCATTCACCTCTGGCCTATCTATCTGGCCTATCATTCATCTCTGGTCTATCATTCATCTCTGGCCTATCATTCATCTCTGGCCTATCATTCATCTCTGGTCTATCATTCACCTCTGGCCTATCATTCACCTCTGGCCTATCATTCATCTCTGGTCTATCATTCATCTCTGGCCTATCATTCACCTCTGGCTATCATCACCTCTGGTCTATCATTCACCTCTGGCCTATCATTCACCTCTGGTCTATCATTCACCTCTGGCCTATCATTCACCTCTGGTCTATCATTCACCTCTGGTCTATCATTCACCTCTGGCCTATCATTCACCTCTGGTCTATCATTCACCTCTGGCCTATCATTCATCTCTGGTCTATCATTCATCTCTGGTCTATCATTCATCTCTGGTCTATCATTCATCTCTGGTCTATCATTCATCTCTGGCCTATCATTCATCTCTGGTCTATCATTCATCTCTGGTCTATCATTCACCTCTGGCCTATCATTCACCTCTGGCCTATCATTCACCTCTGGTCTATCATTCACCTCTGGCCTATCATTCACCTCTGGTCTATCATTCACCTCTGGTCTATCATTCACCTCTGGTCTATCATTCACCTCTGGCCTATCATTCACCTCTGGCCTATCATTCACCTCTGGCCTATCATTCACCTCTGGCCTATCATTCACCTCTGGTCTATCATTCATCTCTGGTCTATCATTCATCTCTGGTCTATCATTCATCTCTGGTCTATCATTCATCTCTGGTCTATCATTCATCTCTGGTCTATCATTCATCTCTGGCCTATCATTCATCTCTGGTCTATCATCATCTCTGGTCTATCATTCACCTCTGGCCTATCATTCATCTCTGGTCTATCATTCACCTCTGGTCTATCATTCACCTCTGGTCTATCATTCATCTCTGGCCTATCATTCATCTCTGGTCTATCATTCACCTCTGGTCTATCATTCATCTCTGGTCTATCATTCATCTCTGGTCTATCATTCATCTCTGGTCTATCATTCACCTCTGGTCTATCATTCACCTCTGGTCTATCATTCACCTCTGGTCTATCATTCACCTCTGGCCTATCATTCATCTCTGGTCTATCATTCACCTCTGGCTATCATTCACCTCTGGTCCTATCATTCACCTCTGGTCTATCATTCACCTCTGGCCTATCATTCACCTCTGGCCTATCATTCACCTCTGGTCTATCAGTCATCTCTGGTCTATCATTCATCTCTGGTCTATCAGTCATCTCTGGCCTATCATTCACCTCTGGTCTATCATTCACCTCTGGCCTATCATTCACCTCTGGTCTATCATTCATCTCTGGTCTATCATTCACCTCTGGTCTATCAGTCATCTCTGGTCTATCATTCACCTCTGGTCTATCATTCACCTCTGGTCTATCAGTCATCTCTGGTCTATCATTCACCTCTGGTCTATCAGTCATCTCTGGTCTATCATTCACCTCTGGTCTATCATTCATCTCTGGTCTATCATTCACCTCTGGTCTATCATTCACCTCTGGTCTATCATTCACCTCTGGTCTATCATTCACCTCTGGTCTATCAGTCATCTCTGGCCTATCAGTCATCTCTGGTCTATCATTCATCTCTGGTCTATCATTCACCTCTGGTCTATCAGTCATCTCTGGTCTATCATTCACCTCTGGTCTATCAGTCATCTCTGATCTATCAGTCACCTCTGGTCTATCATTCACCTCTGGCCTATCATTCATCTCTGGTCTATCATTCACCTCTGGTCTATCATTCACCTCTGGTCTATCATTCACCTCTGGTCTATCATTCACCTCTGGTCTATCAGTCATCTCTGGTCTATCATTCACCTCTGGTCTATCATTCACCTCTGGTCTATCAGTCATCTCTGGTCTATCATTCACCTCTGGTCTATCATTCACCTCTGGTCTATCATTCATCTCTGGTCTATCATTCACCTCTGGTCTATCATTCACCTCTGGTCTATCAGTCATCTCTGGTCTATCATTCACCTCTGGCCTATCATTCACCTCTGGCCTATCATTCACCTCTGGCCTATCATTCACCTCTGGCCTATCATTCATCTCTGGCCTATCAGTCATCTCTGGCCTATCATTCACCTCTGGCCTATCATTCACCTCTGGTCTATCATTCACCTCTGGTCTATCATTCACCTCTGGTCTATCAGTCATCTCTGGCCTATCATTCACCTCTGGTCTATCATTCACCTCTGGTCTATCATTCACCTCTGGTCTATCATTCACCTCTGGTCTATCATTCACCTCTGGTCTATCATTCACCTCTGGTCCATCAGTCATCTCTGGCCTATCAGCCATCTCTGGTCTATCATTCATCTCTGGTCTATCATTCACCTCTGGTCTATCAGTCATCTCTGGTCTATCATTCACCTCTGGTCTATCATTCATCTCTGGTCTATCAGTCACCTCTGGTCTATCATTCACCTCTGGCCTATCATTCATCTCTGGTCTATCATTCACCTCTGGTCTATCATTCACCTCTGGTCTATCATTCACCTCTGGTCTATCATTCATCTCTGGTCTATCAGTCATCTCTGGTCTATCATTCACCTCTGGTCTATCATTCACCTCTGGTCTATCAGTCATCTCTGGTCTATCATTCACCTCTGGTCTATCATTCACCTCTGGTCTATCATTCATCTCTGGTCTATCAGTCATCTCTGGTCTATCATTCACCTCTGGTCTATCATTCACCTCTGGTCTATCATTCACCTCTGGCCTATCATTCACCTCTGGCCTATCATTCATCTCTGGTCTATCATTCATCTCTGGCCTATCATTCACCTCTGGCCTATCATTCATCTCTGGTCTATCATTCATCTCTGGCCTATCATTCATCTCTGGTCTATCATTCATCTCTGGCCTATCATTCATCTCTGGCCTATCATTCATCTCTGGTCTATCATTCACCTCTGGTCTATCATTCATCTCTGGCCTATCATTCACCTCTGGTCTATCATTCACCTCTGGTCTATCATTCATCTCTGGTCTATCATTCATCTCTGGTCTATCATTCATCTCTGGTCTATCATTCATCTCTGGCCTATCATTCACCTCTGGCCTATCAGTCATCTCTGGTCTATCATTCATCTCTGGTCTATCAGTCATCTCTGGTCTATCATTCACCTCTGGTCTATCATTCATCTCTGGTCTATCAGTCATCTCTGGTCTATCATTCACCTCTGGTCTATCATTCACCTCTGGTCTATCATTCATCTCTGGTCTATCATTCACCTCTGGTCTATCAGTCACCTCTGGTCTATCAGTCATCTCTGGCCTATCATTCACCTCTGGTCTATCATTCATCTCTGGCCTATCAGTCACCTCTGGTCTATCATTCATCTCTGGCCTATCATTCACCTCTGGTCTATCAGTCATCTCTGGTCTATCATTCATCTCTGGCCTATCATTCACCTCTGGCCTATCATTCACCTCTGGCCTATCATTCATCTCTGGTCTATCATTCATCTCTGGCCTATCATTCACCTCTGGTCTATCATTCACCTCTGGTCTATCATTCACCTCTGGCCTATCATTCACCTCTGGTCTATCAGTCACCTCTGGTCTATCATTCACCTCTGGTCTATCATTCATCTCTGGTCTATCATTCACCTCTGGCCTATCATTAATCTCTGGCCTATCATTCATCTCTGGTCTATCATTCATCTCTGGTCTATCATTCATCTCTGGTCTATCATTCATCTCTGGCCTATCATTCATCTCTGGCCTATCATCCATCTCTGGTCTATCATTCACCTCTGGCCTATCATTCATCTCTGGCCTATCATTCACCTCTGGCCTATCATTCATCTCTGGCCTATCATTCATCTCTGGCCTATCATCCATCTCTCTGGTCTATCATTCACCTCTGGTCTATCATTCATCTCTGGTCCATCATTCATCTCTGGTCTATCATCCATCTCTGGTCTATCATTCACCTCTGGCCTATCATTCACCTCTGGTCTATCATTCATCTCTGGCCTATCATCCATCTCTGGTCTATCATTCACCTCTGGCCTATCATTCATCTCTGGCCTATCATTCATCTCTGGCCTATCATCCATCTCTGGTCTATCATCATCTCTGGTCTATCATTCATCTCTGGTCTATCATTCACCTCTGGCCTATCATTCACCTCTGGCCTATCATTCACCTCTGGCCTATCATTCATCTCTGGTCTATCATTCATCTCTGGTCTATCATTCATCTCTGGCCTATCATTCATCTCTGGTCTATCATTCATCTCTGGTCTATCATTCATCTCTGGCCTATCATTCATCTCTGGTCTATCATTCATCTCTGGTCTATCATTCACCTCTGGTCTATCATTCACCTCTGGTCTATCATTCACCTCTGGTCTATCAGTCATCTCTGGTCTATCATTCACCTCTGGTCTATCATTCACCTCTGGTCTATCATTCATCTCTGGCCTATCATTCATCTCTGGTCTATCATTCATCTCTGGTCTATCAGTCATCTCTGGTCTATCATTCACCTCTGGTCTATCATTCATCTCTGGCCTATCAGTCACCTCTGGTCTATCATTCACCTCTGGCCTATCATTCACCTCTGGTCTATCATTCATCTCTGGCCTATCAGTCATCTCTGGCCTATCATTCACCTCTGGCCTATCATTCACCTCTGGTCTATCATTCATCTCTGGTCTATCATTCATCTCTGGTCTATCATTCACCTCTGGCCTATCATCTCTGGTCTATCATTCACCTCTGGCCTATCATCACCTCTGGTCTATCATTCACCTCTGGCCTATCATCCATCTCTGGTCTATCATTCACCTCTGGTCTATCATTCATGGCCTATCATTCATCTCTGGTCTATCATTCATCTCTGGCCTATCATTCATCTCTGGTCTATCATTCATCTCTGGTCTATCATTCATCTCTGGTCTATCATTCATCTCTGGTCTATCATTCATCTCTGGCCTATCATTCATCTCTGGCCTATCATCATCTCTGGTCTATCATTCACCTCTGGCCTATCATTCATCTCTGGCCTATCATTCACCTCTGGCCTATCATTCATCTCTGGCCTATCATTCATCTCTGGTCATCCATCTCTGGTCTATCATTCACCTCTGGTCTATCATTCATCTCTGGCCTATCATTCATCTCTGGCCTATCATCCATCTCTGGTCTATCATTCATCTGGTCTATCATTCACCTCTGGTCTATCATTCACCTCTGGTCTATCAGTCATCTCTGGTCTATCATTCACCTCTGGTCTATCATTCATCTCTGGTCTATCAGTCATCTCTGGCCTATCAGTCATCTCTGGTCTATCATTCATCTCTGGTCTATCAGTCATCTCTGGTCTATCATTCATCTCTGGTCTATCAGTCATCTCTGGTCTATCAGTCATCTCTGGTCTATCATTCATCTCTGGTCTATCATTCATCTCTGGCCTATCAGTCACCTCTGGTCTATCATTCATCTCTGGTCTATCATTCATCTCTGGTCTATCATTCATCTCTGGTCTATCAGTCATCTCTGGCCTATCATTCACCTCTGGCCTATCATTCACCTCTGGCCTATCATTCATCTCTGGTCTATCATTCATCTCTGGCCTATCATTCACCTCTGGCCTATCATCCACCTCTGGTCTATCATTCACCTCTGGCCTATCATCACCTCTGGTCTATCATTCACCTCTGGCCTATCATCCATCTCTGGTCTATCATTCATCTCTGGTCTATCATTCATCTCTGGCCTATCATTCATCTCTGGTCTATCATTCATCTCTGGCCTATCATTCATCTCTGGCCTATCATTCATCTCTGGTCTATCATTCATCTCTGGTCTATCATTCATCTCTGGTCTATCATTCATCTCTGGCCTATCATTCATCTCTGGTCTATCATCCATCTCTGGTCTATCATTCACCTCTGGCCTATCATTCATCTCTGGCTATCATTCACCTCTGGCCTATCATTCATCTCTGGCCTATCATTCATCTCTGGCCTATCATCCATCTCTGGTCTATCATTCACCTCTGGTCTATCATTCATCTCTGGTCTATCATTCATCTCTGGTCTATCATCCATCTCTGGTCTATCATTCACCTCTGGCCTATCATTCACCTCTGGTCTATCATTCATCTCTGGCCTATCATTCATCTCTGGTCTATCATTCACCTCTGGCCTATCATTCATCTCTGGCCTATCATTCATCTCTGGCCTATCATCCATCTCTGGTCTATCATTCATCTCTGGTCTATCATTCATCTCTGGTCTATCATTCACCTCTGGCCTATCATTCACCTCTGGCCTATCATTCACCTCTGGCCTATCATTCATCTCTGGTCTATCATTCATCTCTGGCCTATCATTCACCTCTGGTCTATCATTCATCTCTGGTCTATCAGTCATCTCTGGCCTATCATTCACCTCTGGCCTATCATTCACCTCTGGCCTATCAGTCATCTCTGGTCTATCATTCATCTCTGGCCTATCATTCACCTCTGGCCTATCAGTCATCTCTGGTCTATCATTCACCTCTGGCCTATCATCACCTCTGGTCTATCATTCACCTCTGGCCTATCATCCATCTCTGGTCTATCATTCACCTCTGGTCTATCATTCATCTCTGGCCTATCATTCATCTCTGGTCTATCATTCATCTCTGGCCTATCATTCATCTCTGGTCTATCATTCATCTCTGGTCTATCATTCATCTCTGGTCTATCATTCATCTCTGGCCTATCATTCATCTCTGGCCTATCATTCATCTCTGGTCTATCATTCACCTCTGGTCTATCATTCATCTCTGGCCTATCATTCACCTCTGGCCTATCATTCATCTCTGGCCTATCATTCATCATCTCTGGCCTATCATCATCTCTGGTCTATCATTCACCTCTGGTCTATCATTCACCTCTGGTCTATCATTCATCTCTGGTCTATCATTCATCTCTGGTCTATCATTCACCTCTGGTCTATCATTCACCTCTGGTCTATCATTCATCTCTGGCCTATCAGTCATCTCTGGCCTATCATTCATCTCTGGTCTATCATTCATCTCTGGCCTATCAGTCATCTCTGGCCTATCATTCATCTCTGGTCTATCATTCACCTCTGTTCTATCAGTCATCTCTGGTCTATCATTCACCTCTGGCCTATCATTCACCTCTGGCCTATCATTCACCTCTGGCCTATCATTCATCTCTGGTCTATCATTCATCTCTGGCCTATCATTCATCTCTGGCCTATCATTCATCTCTGGTCTATCATTCATCTCTGGTCTATCATTCATCTCTGGTCTATCATTCATCTCTGGCCTATCATTCATCTCTGGTCTATCATTCTGGTCTATCATTCACCTCTGGTCTATCATTCACCTCTGGTCTATCATTCATCTCTGGTCTATCATTCACCTCTGGCCTATCATTCACCTCTGGTCTATCATTCATCTCTGGTCTATCATTCACCTCTGGTCTATCATTCATCTCTGGTCTATCATTCACCTCTGGTCTATCATTCACCTCTGGTCTATCATTCATGGCCTATCATTCACCTCTGGTCTATCATTCATCTCTGGTCTATCATTCACCTCTGGTCCATCATTCACCTCTGGTCTATCATTCACCTCTGGTCTATCATTCATCTCTGGCCTATCATTCATCTCTGGTCTATCATCCATCTCTGGTCTATCATTCATCTCTGGCCTATCAGTCACCTCTGGTCTATCATTCACCTCTGGCCTATCATTCACCTCTGGCCTATCATTCATCTCTGGCCTATCAGTCATCTCTGGTCTATCATTCACCTCTGGTCTATCAGTCATCTCTGGCCTATCATTCACCTCTGGCCTATCATTCACCTCTGGCCTATCATTCACCTCTGGCCTATCAGTCATCTCTGGTCTATCATTCATCTCTGGTCTATCAGTCATCTCTGGCCTATCATTCATTCTGGCCTATCATTCATCTCTGGCCTATCAGTCATCTCTGGTCTATCATTCACCTCTGGTCTATCAGTCATCTCTGGCCTATCATTCACCTCTGGTCTATCATTCATCTCTGGTCTATCAGTCACCTCAGTCCCAGCAGTCACCTCTGGTCCATCAGTCACCTCTGGCCTATCAGCCACCTCTGGTCTATCATTCATCTCTGGTCTATCATTCACCTCTGGCCTATCAGTCATCTCTGGTCTATCATTCATCTCTGGTCTATCATTCACCTCTGGTCTATCAGTCATCTCTGGTCTATCATTCACCTCTGGTCTATCAGTCATCTCTGGTCTATCATTCATCTCTGGTCTATCAGTCACCTCTGGTCTATCATTCACCTCTGGCCTATCATTCACCTCTGGTCTATCATTCACCTCTGGTCTATCATTCACCTCTGGTCTATCATTCACCTCTGGTCTATCATTCACCTCTGGTCTATCATTCACCTCTGGTCTATCATTCACCTCTGGTCTATCATTCACCTCTGGTCTATCATTCATCTCTGGTCTATCATTCACCTCTGGTCTATCATTCATCTCTGGTCTATCATTCACCTCTGGCCTATCAGTCATCTCTGGTCTATCATTCATCTCTGGTCTATCATTCATCTCTGGTCTATCATTCACCTCTGGTCTATCATTCACCTCTGGTCTATCATTCATCTCTGGTCTATCAGTCATCTCTGGTCTATCATTCATCTCTGGTCTATCATTCATCTCTGGTCTATCATTCATCTCTGGTCTATCATTCATCTCTGGTCTATCAGTCATCTCTGGTCTATCATTCATCTCTGGTCTATCATTCATCTCTGGTCTATCATTCACCTCTGGTCTATCATTCATCTCTGGTCTATCATTCATCTCTGGTCTATCATTCACCTCTGGTCTATCATCTCATTCACCTCTGGTCTATCATTCATCTCTGGTCTATCAGTCATCTCTGGTCTATCATTCATCTCTGGTCTATCATTCATCTCTGGCCTATCAGTCATCTCTGGCCTATCATTCATCTCTGGTCTATCATTCACCTCTGGTCTATCAGTCATCTCTGGTCTATCATTCATCTCTGGTCTATCATTCATCTCTGGTCTATCAGTCATCTCTGGTCTATCATTCATCTCTGGTCTATCAGTCATCTCTGGTCTATCATTCATCTCTGGTCTATCATTCATCTCTGGTCTATCAGTCATCTCTGGTCTATCATTCACCTCTGGTCTATCATTCATCTCTGGTCTATCAGTCATCTCTGGTCTATCATTCATCTCTGGTCTATCATTCATCTCTGGTCTATCATTCATCTCTGGTCTATCATTCATCTCTGGTCTATCAGTCATCTCTGGTCTATCAGTCATCTCTGGTCTATCATTCATCTCTGGTCTATCATTCACCTCTGGCCTATCATCACCTCTGGTCTATCATTCACCTCTGGCTATCATTCACCTCTGGTCTATCATTCACCTCTGGCCTATCATCCATCTCTGGTCTATCATTCACCTCTGGTCTATCATTCATCTCTGGTCTATCATTCATCTCTGGTCTATCATTCATCTCTGGCCTATCATTCACCTCTGGCCTATCATTCATCTCTGGCCTATCATTCACCTCTGGCCTATCATTCATCTCTGGCTATCATATCATCATCATCTCTGGTCTATCATTCACCTCTGGTCTATCATTCATCTCTGGTCTATCATTCATCTCTGGTCTATCATTCATCTCTGGTCTATCATTCACCTCTGGCCTATCATTCACCTCTGGTCTATCATTCATCTCTGGCATCATCCATCTCTGGTCTATCATTCACCTCTGGTCTATCAGTCACCTCTGGTCTATCATTCATCTCTGGCCTATCAGTCACCTCTGGCCTATCAGTCATCTCTGGTCTATCATTCATCTCTGGTCTATCAGTCATCTCTGGTCTATCATTCACCTCTGGTCTATCATTCATCTCTGGTCTATCAGTCATCTCTGGCCTATCAGTCATCTCTGGTCTATCATTCATCTCTGGTCTATCAGTCATCTCTGGTCTATCATTCATCTCTGGTCTATCAGTCATCTCTGGTCTATCAGTCATCTCTGGTCTATCATTCATCTCTGGCCTATCATTCACCTCTGGTCTATCATTCATCTCTGGTCTATCAGTCATCTCTGGTCTATCATTCACCTCTGGTCTATCAGTCATCTCTGGTCTATCATTCACCTCTGGTCTATCATTCACCTCTGGTCTATCAGTCATCTCTGGTCTATCATTCATCTCTGGCCTATCATTCATCTCTGGCCTATCAGTCATCTCTGGCCTATCATTCATCTCTGGTCTATCATTCATCTCTGGCCTATCAGTCATCTCTGGCCTATCATTCATCTCTGGTCTATCATTCACCTCTGGTCTATCAGTCATCTCTGGTCTATCATTCATCTCTGGTCTATCATTCATCTCTGGTCTATCATTCATCTCTGGTCTATCATTCATCTCTGGTCTATCAGTCATCTCTGGTCTATCATTCACCTCTGGTCTATCATTCATCTCTGGTCTATCAGTCATCTCTGGTCTATCATTCATCTCTGGTCTATCATTCATCTCTGGTCTATCAGTCATCTCTGGTCTATCATTCATCTCTGGTCTATCAGTCATCTCTGGTCTATCAGTCATCTCTGGTCTATCATTCACTCTGGCCTATCATTCACCTCTGGCCTATCATTCACCTCTGGTCTATCATTCACCTCTGGCCTATCATCCACCTCTGGTCTATCATTCACCTCTGGTCTATCATTCATCTCTGGTCTATCATTCACCTCTGGTCTATCATTCATCTCTGGCCTATCATTCATCTCTGGTCTATCATTCATCTCTGGCCTATCATTCACCTCTGGCCTATCATTCATCTCTGGCCTATCATTCACCTCTGGCCTATCATTCATCTCTGGCCTATCATTCATCTCTGGCCTATCATTCATCTCTGGTCTATCATCACCTCTGGTCTATCATTCATCTCTGGTCTATCATTCATCTCTGGTCTATCATTCATCTCTGGTCTATCATTCACCTCTGGCCTATCATTCACCTCTGGTCTATCATTCATCTCTGGCCTATCATTCATCTCTGGTCTATCATTCACCTCTGGTCTATCATTCATCTCTGGTCTATCATTCATCTCTGGCCTATCATTCATCTCTGGTCTATCATTCATCTCTGGTCTATCATTCATCTCTGGTCTATCATTCACCTCTGGTATCATTCACCTCTGGCCTATCATCACCTCTGGCCTATCATTCATCTCTGGTCTATCATTCATCTCTGGTCATTCATCATCATCACCTCTGGTCTATCAGTCACCTCTGGTCTATCATTCACCTCTGGTCTATCATTCACCTCTGGTCTATCATTCACCTCTGGTCTATCATTCACCTCTGGCCTATCATTCACCTCTGGCCTATCATTCACCTCTGGTCTATCATTCACCTCTGGCCTATCATTCACCTCTGGTCTATCATTCACCTCTGGCCTATCATTCATCTCTGGTCTATCATTCATCTCTGGTCTATCATTCATCTCTGGTCTATCATTCATCTCTGGTCTATCATTCATCTCTGGCCTATCATTCATCTCTGGTCTATCATTCATCTCTGGTCTATCATTCATCTCTGGCCTATCATTCATCTCTGGTCTATCAGTCATCTCTGGCCTATCATTCATCTGGTCATCCATCTCTGGTCTATCATTCACCTCTGGTCTATCATTCATCTCTGGCCTATCATTCACCTCTGGCCTATCATTCATCTCTGGTCTATCATTCATCTCTGGCCTATCATCCATCTCTGGTCTATCATTCACCTCTGGTCTATCATTCATCTCTGGTCTATCATTCATCTCTGGTCTATCATTCATCTCTGGTCTATCATTCACCTCTGGCCTATCATTCACCTCTGGCCTATCATTCATCTCTGGTCTATCAGTCATCTCTGGCCTATCATTCATCTCTGGTCTATCATTCATCTCTGGTCTATCAGTCATCTCTGGTCCTATCATTCATCTCTGGTCTATCATTCATCTCTGGTCTATCATTCATCT
Organism: Oncorhynchus keta; assembly: GCF_023373465.1. Classification (NCBI taxonomy): domain Eukaryota; kingdom Metazoa; phylum Chordata; class Actinopteri; order Salmoniformes; family Salmonidae; genus Oncorhynchus; species Oncorhynchus keta. The sequence continues at coordinate 37,530,316 of NC_068445.1, read as the reverse complement.
CTGGTCTATCATTCATCTCTGGTCTATCAGTCATCTCTGGTCTATCATTCATCTCTGGTCTATCATTCATCTCTGGTCTATCAGTCATCTCTGGTCTATCATCACCTCTGGTCTATCATTCATCTCTGGTCTATCAGTCATCTCTGGTCTATCATTCATCTCTGGTCTATCATTCATCATTCATCTCTGGTCTATCATTCATCTCTGGTCTATCAGTCATCTCTGGTCTATCAGTCATCTCTGGTCTATCATTCATCTCTGGTCTATCATTCATCTCTGGTCTATCATTCACCTCTGGTCTATCATTCATCTCTGGTCTATCATTCATCTCTGGTCTATCATTCACCTCTGGTCTATCAGTCATCTCTGGTCTATCATTCACCTCTGGTCTATCATTCACCTCTGGTCTATCAGTCATCTCTGGTCTATCATTCATCTCTGGTCTATCATTCATCTCTGGTCTATCAGTCATCTCTGGTCTATCATTCATCTCTGGTCTATCATTCATCTCTGGTCTATCATTCATCTCTGGTCTATCATTCATCTCTGGTCTATCATTCATCTCTGGTCTATCAGTCATCTCTGGTCTATCATTCATCTCTGGTCTATCATTCATCTCTGGCCTATCATTCATCTCTGGTCTATCATTCATCTCTGGTCTATCAGTCATCTCTGGTCTATCAGTCACCTCTGGTCTATCAGTCACCTCTGGTCTATCAGTCACCTCTGGTCTATCATTCATCTCTGGTCTATCATTCATCTCTGGTCTATCATTCATCTCTGGTCTATCATTCACCTCTGGTCTATCATTCACCTCTGGTCTATCAGTCATCTCTGGTCTATCATTCATCTCTGGTCTATCATTCACCTCTGGTCTATCATTCATCTCTGGTCTATCATTCATCTCTGGTCTATCAGTCATCTCTGGTCTATCATTCACCTCTGGTCTATCATTCACCTCTGGTCTATCATTCACCTCTGGTCTATCATTCATCTCTGGTCTATCATTCACCTCTGGCCTATCATTCACCTCTGGTCTATCATTCACCTCTGGTCTATCAGTCATCTCTGGTCTATCAGTCACCTCTGGTCCATTCATCTCTGGTCTATCAGTCATCTCTGGCCAGTCATCTCTGGTCTCATTCATCTCTGGTCTATCAGTCATCTCTGGTCTATCATTCATCTCTGGTCTATCATCATCTCTGGCCTATCATTCATCTCTGGTCTATCATCATCTCTGGTCTATCATTCATCTCTGGTCTATCATTCATCTCTGGTCTATCATCATCTCTGGTCTATCATTCATCTCTGGTCTATCATTCATCTCTGGTCTATCATTCACCTCTGGTCTATCATTCACCTCTGGTCTATCATTCATCTCTGGTCTATCATTCACCTCTGGTCTATCATTCATCTCTGGTCTATCATTCACCTCTGGTCTATCATTCATCCTCTGGTCTATCATTCATCTCTGGTCTATCATTCATCTCTGGCCTATCATTCATCTCTGGTCTATCATTCATCTCTGGCCTATCTCTGGTCTATCATTCATCTCTGGTCTATCAGTCATCTCTGGCCTATCATTCATCTCTGGTCTATCATTCATCTCTGGTCTATCAGTCATCTCTGGTCTATCATTCATCTCTGGTCTATCAGTCATCTCTGGCCTATCATTCATCTCTGGTCTATCATTCACCTCTGGTCTATCAGTCATCTCTGGTCTATCATTCACCTCTGGCCTATCATTCATCTCTGGTCTATCAGTCATCTCTGGCCTATCATTCATCTCTGGTCTATCATTCATCTCTGGTCTATCATCATCTCTGGTCTATCATTCATCTCTGGTCTATCATTCATCTCTGGTCTATCAGTCATCTCTGGTCTATCATTCATCTCTGGTCTATCATTCATCTCTGGTCTATCATTCACCTCTGGTCTATCATTCACCTCTGGTCTATCAGTCATCTCTGGTCTATCAGTTCATCCTCTGGTCTATCAGTCATCTCTGGTCTATCAGTCACCTCTGGTCTATCATTCACCTCTGGCCTATCATTCATCTCTGGTCTATCATTCATCTCTGGTCTATCATTCACCTCTGGCCTATCATTCACCTCTGGTCTATCATTCACCTCTGGTCTATCAGTCATCTCTGGTCTATCATTCACCTCTGGTCTATCATTCATCTCTGGTCTATCAGTCATCTCTGGCCTATCAGTCATCTCTGGTCTATCATTCATCTCTGGTCTATCATTCATCTCTGGTCTATCATCATTCATCTCTGGTCTATCAGTCATCTCTGGTCTATCAGTCATCTCTGGTCTATCATTCACCTCTGGTCTATCATTCATCTCTGGTCTATCATTCACCTCTGGTCTATCATCATCTCTGGTCTATCATTCATCTCTGGTCTATCATTCACCTCTGGTCTATCAGTCATCTCTGGCCTATCAGTCACCTCTGGCCTATCAGTCATCTCTGGTCTATCATTCATCTCTGGTCTATCAGTCATCTCTGGTCTATCATTCATCTCTGGTCTATCATTCATCTCTGGTCTATCAGTCATCTCTGGTCTATCAGTCATCTCTGGTCTATCATTCATCTCTGGTCTATCAGTCATCTCTGGTCTATCATTCATCTCTGGTCTATCAGTCATCTCTGGTCTATCAGTCACCTCTGGTCTATCATTCATCTCTGGTCTATCATTCATCTCTGGCCTATCAGTCACCTCTGGTCTATCATTCATCTCTGGTCTATCAGTCATCTCTGGTCTATCATTCACCTCTGGTCTATCAGTCATCTCTGGTCTATCATTCACCTCTGGCCTATCATTCACCTCTGGTCTATCAGTCATCTCTGGTCTATCATTCATCTCTATCATTCATCTCTGGCCTATCATTCATCTCTGGTCTATCATTCATCTCTGGTCTATCAGTCATCTCTGGCCTATCATTCATCTCTGGTCTATCATTCATCTCTGGTCTATCAGTCATCTCTGGTCTATCATTCATCTCTGGTCATATCATTCATCTCTGGTCTATCATTCATCTCTGGTCTATCATTCATCTCTGGTCTATCAGTCATCTCTGGTCTATCATTCACCTCTGGCCTCATTCATCTCTGGTCTATCAGTCATCTCTGGTCTATCAGTCATCTCTGGTCTATCATTCATCTCTGGTCTATCATTCATCTCTGGTCTATCATTCATCTCTGGTCTATCATTCATCTCTGGTCTATCAGTCATCCTCTGGTCTATCATTCATCTCTGGTCTATCATTCATCTCTGGTCTATCATTCACCTCTGGTCTATCATTCATCTCTGGTCTATCATTCAGTCATCTCTGGTCTATCATTCACCTCTGGTCTATCAGTCATCTCTGGTCTATCATTCACCTCTGGCCTATCATTCACCTCTGGTCTATCAGTCATCTCTGGTCTATCATTCATCTCTGGTCTATCATTCATCTCTGGTCTATCATTCATCTCTGGTCTATCAGTCATCTCTGGTCTATCATTCACCTCTGGTCTATCATTCATCTCTGGTCTATCATTCATCTCTGGTCTATCATTCATCTCTGGTCTATCATTCATCTCTGGTCTATCATTCATCTCTGGTCTATCATTCATCTCTGGTCTATCATTCATCTCTGGTCTATCATTCATCTCTGGTCTATCATTCATCTCTGGTCTATCAGTCATCTCTGGTCTATCATTCATCTCTGGTCTATCATTCACCTCTGGTCTATCAGTCATCTCTGGTCTATCATTCACCTCTGGTCTATCAGTCACCTCTGGTCTATCATTCATCTCTGGTCTATCATTCATCTCTGGTCTATCAGTCATCTCTGGTCTATCATTCACCTCTGGTCTATCATTCACCTCTGGTCTATCAGTCATCTCTGGTCTATCATTCATCTCTGGTCTATCATTGGTCTATCAGTCATCTCTGGTCTATCATTCATCTCTGGTCTATCAGTCATCTCTGGTCTATCATTCACCTCTGGTCTATCAGTCATCTCTGGTCTATCATTCATCTCTGGTCTATCATTCATCTCTGGTCTATCATTCATCTCTGGTCTATCATTCATCTCTGGTCTATCATTCATCTCTGGTCTATCAGTCATCTCTGGTCTATCATTCACCTCTGGTCTATCATTCACCTCTGGTCTATCATTCACCTCTGGTCTATCATTCATCTCTGGTCTATCATTCATCTCTGGTCTATCATTCATCTCTGGTCTATCATTCACCTCTGGCCTATCATTCACCTCTGGTCTATCAGTCATCTCTGGTCTATCATTCATCTCTGGTCTATCATTCACCTCTGGCCTATCATTCACCTCTGGTCTATCATTCATCTCTGGTCTATCAGTCATCTCTGGTCTATCATCATCTCTGGCCTATCATTCACCTCTGGTCTATCAGTCATCTCTGGTCTATCATTCATCTCTGGTCTATCATTCACCTCTGGTCTATCAGTCATCTCTGGTCTATCATTCATCTCTGGTCTATCATTCATCTCTGGTCTATCATTCATCTCTGGTCTATCATTCATCATTCTATCATTCATCTCTGGTCTATCATTCATCTCTGGTCTATCATTCATCTCTGGTCTATCATCATCTCTGGTCTATCATTCATCTCTGGTCTATCATTCATCTCTGGTCTATCATTCACCTCTGGTCTATCATTCATCTCTGGTCTATCATTCATCTCTGGTCTATCATTCACCTCTGGTCTATCATTCATCTCTGGTCTATCATTCATCTCTGGTCTATCATTCACCTCTGGCCTATCATTCACCTCTGGTCTATCATTCACCTCTGGTCTATCATTCATCTCTGGTCTATCATTCATCTCTGGTCTATCATTCACCTCTGGTCTATCAGTCATCTCTGGTCTATCATTCATCTCTGGCCTATCATTCACCTCTGGTCTATCATTCACCTCTGGTCTATCAGTCATCTCTGGTCTATCATTCATCTCTGGTCTATCATTCACCTCTGGTCTATCATTCATCTCTGGTCTATCATTCATCTCTGGTCTATCAGTCATCTCTGGTCTATCATTCACCTCTGGTCTATCATTCATCTCTGGTCTATCATTCATCTCTGGTCTATCATTCATCTCTGGTCTATCATTCATCTCTGGTCTATCAGTCATCTGGTCTATCATTCACCTCTGGCCTATCATTCACCTCTGGCCTATCAGTCACCTCTGGTCTATCATTCATCTCTGGTCTATCATTCACCTCTGGTCTATCAGTCATCTCTGGTCTATCATTCACCTCTGGTCTATCATTCACCTCTGGTCTATCAGTCATCTCTGGTCTATCATTCATCTCTGGTCTATCATTCACCTCTGGTCTATCAGTCATCTCTGGTCTATCATTCATCTCTGGTCTATCAGTCATCTCTGGTCTATCATTCACCTCTGGTCTATCATTCACCTCTGGCCTATCATTCATCTCTGGTCTATCATTCATCTCTGGTCTATCATTCACCTCTGGCCTATCATTCACCTCTGGTCTATCATTCATCTCTGGTCTATCAGTCATCTCTGGTCTATCATTCATCTCTGGTCTATCATTCACCTCTGGCCTATCAGTCATCTCTGGTCTATCAGTCACCTCTGGCCTATCATTCACCTCTGGCCTATCATTCACCTCTGGTCTATCAGTCATCTCTGGTCTATCATTCATCTCTGGTCTATCATTCACCTCTGGTCTATCAGTCATCTCTGGTCTATCATTCATCTCTGGTCTATCATTCACCTCTGGTCTATCATTCACCTCTGGTCTATCAGTCATCTCTGGTCTATCATTCATCTCTGGTCTATCAGTCATCTCTGGCCTATCATTCACCTCTGGTCTATCAGTCACCTCTGTCCTATCATTCACCTCTGGCCTATCATTCACCTCTGGTCTATCAGTCATCTCTGGTCTATCATTCATCTCTGGTCTATCATTCACCTCTGGTCTATCATTCATCTCTGGTCTATCATTCATCTCTGGTCTATCAGTCATCTCTGGTCTATCATTCATCTCTGGTCTATCATTCATCTCTGGTCTATCATTCACCTCTGGTCTATCATTCATCTCTGGTCTATCATTCATCTCTGGTCTATCATTCACCTCTGGTCTATCAGTCATCTCTGGTCTATCATTCATCTCTGGTCTATCAGTCATCTCTGGTCTATCATTCACCTCTGGTCCATCAGTCATCTCTGGCCTATCATTCATTCATCTCTGGTCTATCATTCACCTCTGGTCTATCAGTCATCTCTGGTCTATCATTCATCTCTGGTCTATCAGTCATCTCTGGTCTATCATTCACCTCTGGTCTATCATTCACCTCTGGCCTATCATTCATCTCTGGTCTATCATTCATCTCTGGTCTATCATCACCTCTGGTCTATCAGTCATCTGGTCTATCATTCACCTCTGGTCTATCATTCATCTCTGGTCTATCAGTCACCTCTGGTCTATCATCATCTCTGGCCTATCATTCACCTCTGGTCTATCAGTCATCTCTGGTCTATCATTCATCTCTGGCCTATCAGTCATCTCTGGTCTATCATTCATCTCTGGTCTATCATTCATCTCTGGTCTATCATCATCTCTGGTCTATCATTCATCTCTGGTCTATCATTCATCTCTGGTCTATCATTCATCTCTGGTCTATCATTCACCTCTGGTCTATCAGTCATCTCTGGTCTATCATTCATCTCTGGTCTATCATTCACCTCTGGTCTATCAGTCATCTCTGGTCTATCATTCACCTCTGGTCTATCAGTCATCTCTGGTCTATCATTCATCTCTGGTCTATCATTCATCTCTGGTCTATCATTCACCTCTGGTCTATCATTCACCTCTGGTCTATCAGTCATCTCTGGTCTATCATTCATCTCTGGTCTATCATTCATCTCTGGTCTATCATTCACCTCTGGTCTATCATTCACCTCTGGTCTATCAGTCATCTCTGGTCTATCATTCATCTCTGGTCTATCATTCATCTCTGGTCTATCATTCACCTCTGGCCTATCAGTCATCTCTGGTCTATCATTCACCTCTGGTCTATCATTCATCTCTGGTCTATCATTCACCTCTGGTCTATCATTCATCTCTGGTCTATCATTCACCTCTGGTCTATCAGTCATCTCTGGTCTATCATTCATCTCTGGCCTATCAGTCATCTCTGGTCTATCATTCACCTCTGGTCTATCATTCATCTCTGGTCTATCATTCATCTCTGGCCTATCATTCACCTCTGGTCTATCAGTCATCTCTGGTCTATCATTCATCTCTGGTCTATCATCATCTCTGGTCTATCATTCACCTCTGGTCTATCATTCACCTCTGGTCTATCATTCACCTCTGGTCTATCAGTCATCTCTGGTCTATCATTCATCTCTGGCCTATCAGTCATCTCTGGTCTATCATTCACCTCTGGTCTATCATTCATCTCTGGTCTATCATTCACCTCTGGCCTATCATTCACCTCTGGTCTATCATTCATCTCTGGTCTATCATTCACCTCTGGTCCATCATTCACCTCTGGTCTATCATTCATCTCTGGCCTATCATTCATCTCTGGTCTATCATTCACCTCTGGTCTATCATTCACCTCTGGTCTATCAGTCATCTCTGGCCTATCAGTCATCTCTGGTCTATCATTCATCTCTGGTCTATCAGTCATCTCTGGTCTATCATTCATCTCTGGTCTATCATTCATCTCTGGCCTATCATTCACCTCTGGTCTATCATTCATCTCTGGTCTATCATCATCTCTGGTCTATCATTCACCTCTGGTCTATCATTCATCTCTGGTCTATCATTCACCTCTGGCCTATCATTCACCTCTGGTCTATCATTCATCTCTGGTCTATCATTCATCTCTGGTCTATCAGTCATCTCTGGTCTATCATTCATCTCTGGTCTATCATTCATCTCTGGTCTATCATTCATCTCTGGTCTATCATTCATCTCTGGTCTATCATCATCATTCATCTCTGGTCTATCATTCATCTCTGGTCTATCATCATCTCTGGCCTATCATTCATCTCTGGTCTATCATTCATCTCTGGTCTATCATTCATCTCTGGTCTATCATTCATCTCTGGTCTATCATTCACCTCTGGTCTATCATTCACCTCTGGTCTATCATTCACCTCTGGTCTATCATTCATCTCTGGTCTATCATTCATCTCTGGTCTATCAGTCATCTCTGGTCTATCATTCACCTCTGGTCTATCATTCACCTCTGGTCTATCAGTCATCTCTGGTCTATCATTCATCTCTGGTCTATCATTCACCTCTGGTCTATCAGTCATCTCTGGTCTATCATTCATCTCTGGTCTATCAGTCATCTCTGGTCTATCATTCACCTCTGGCCTATCATTCATCTCTGGTCTATCATTCACCTCTGGTCTATCATTCATCTCTGGTCTATCATTCATCTCTGGTCTATCATTCATCTCTGGTCTATCATTCACCTCTGGTCTATCATTCACCTCTGGTCTATCATTCACCTCTGGTCTATCATTCACCTCTGGCTATCATTCATCTCTGGTCTATCATTCACCTCTGGTCTATCAGTCATCTCTGGCCTATCATTCATCTCTGGCCTATCAGTCATCTCTGGTCTATCATTCACCTCTGGTCTATCATTCACCTCTGGCCTATCATTCATCTCTGGTCTATCAGTCATCTCTGGCCTATCATTCACCTCTGGTCTATCAGTCACCTCTGGCCTATCAGTCACCTCTGGTCTATCATTCACCTCTGGTCTATCATTCACCTCTGGCCTATCAGTCATCTCTGGTCTATCATTCATCTCTGGTCTATCATTCACCTCTGGTCTATCAGTCATCTCTGGTCTATCATTCACCTCTGGTCTATCAGTCATCTCTGGTCTATCAGTCACCTCTGGTCTATCAGTCATCTCTGGTCTATCATTCACCTCTGGTCTATCATTCACCTCTGGTCTATCAGTCACCTCTGGTCTATCATTCACCTCTGGCCTATCATTCACCTCTGGTCTATCATTCACCTCTGGTCTATCATTCACCTCTGGTCTATCATTCACCTCTGGCCCATCATTCACCTCTGGTCTATCAGACACCTCTGGCCCATCAGTCACCTCTGGCCCATCAGTCACCTCTGGTCCATCAGTCACCTCTGGTCTATCAGTCACATCTGGTCTATCATTCACCTCTGGCCTATCATTCACCTCTGGTCCATCAGTCACCTCTGGTCTATCAGTCACCTCTGGTCTATCAGTCACCTCTGGTCTATCAGTCACCTCTGGCCCATCAGTCACCTCTGGCCCATCAGTCACCTCTGGTCTATCATTCACCTCTGGTCTACATTCACCTCTGGTCTATCATTCACCTCTGGTCTATCAGTCACCTCTGGCCTATCAGTCACCTCTGGCCTATCATTCACCTCTGGCCCATCAGTCACCTCTGGCCCATCACCTCTGGCCTATCATTCACCTCTGGTCTATCAGTCATCTCTGGTCTATCATTCATTTCTGGTCTATCATTCACCTCTGGTCTATCAGTCACCTCTGGTCTATCATTCACCTCTGGTCTATCAGTCATCTCTGGTCTATCAGTCACCTCTGGTCTATCATTCACCTCTGGTCTATCATTCACCTCTGGTCTATCATTCACCTCTGGTCTATCATTCACCTCTGGTCTATCATTCACCTCTGGTCTATCATTCACCTCTGGTCTATCAGTCATCTCTGGTCTATCATTCACCTCTGGCCTATCATTCACCTCTGGCCTATCATTCACCTCTGGTCTATCATTCACCTCTGGTCTATCATTCACCTCTGGCCTATCATTCACCTCTGGTCTATCATTCACCTCTGGTCTATCATTCACCTCTGGCCTATCAGTCATCTCTGGTCTATCAGTCACCTCTGGTCTATCATTCACCTCTGGTCTATCATTCACCTCTGGTCTATCATTCACCTCTGGCCTATCATTCATCTCTGGCCTATCATTCACCTCTGGTCTATCAGTCACCTCTGGTCTATCAGTCATCTCTGGTCTATCATTCACCTCTGGTCTATCATTAATCTCTGGCCTATCATTCACCTCTGGTCTATCATTCACCTCTGGTCTATCAGTCATCTCTGGTCTATCATTCACCTCTGGCCTATCATTCATCTCTGGTCTATCATTCACCTCTGGTCTATCATTCATCTCTGGTCTATCATTCATCTCTGGCCTATCAGTCACCTCTGGTCTATCATTCATCTCTGGCCTATCAGTCATCTCTGGTCTATCAGTCACCTCTGGTCTATCATTCATCTCTGGTCTATCATTCACCTCTGGTCTATCATTCACCTCTGGTCTATCATTCACCTCTGGTCTATCATTCACCTCTGGTCTATCATTCACCTCTGGCCTATCATTCACCTCTGGTCTATCATTCACCTCTGGTCTATCATTCACCTCTGGTCTATCATTCACCTCTGGTCTATCAGTCACCTCTGGTCTATCATTCACCTCTGGCCTATCATTCACCTCTGGTCTATCATTCACCTCTGGCCTATCATTCACCTCTGGTCTATCAGTCACCTCTGGTCTATCAGTCATCTCTGGTCTATCATTCACCTCTGGTCTATCATTCACCTCTGGCCTATCAGTCAGTCACACCTCTGGCCTATCATTCACCTCTGGTCTATCAGTCACCTCTGGCCTATCAGTCAGTCACACCTCTGGCCTATCATTCACCTCTGGCCTATCAGTCACCTCTGGTCCATCAGTCACCTCTGGCCTATCAGACACCTCTGGCCTATCAGTCAGTCACACCTCTGGCCTATCATTCACCTCTGGCCTATCAGTCACCTCTGGTCTATCAGTCACCTCTGGTCCATCAGTCATCTCTGGCCCATCAGTCACCTCTGGTCCATCAGTCACCTCTGGCCCATCAGTCACCTCTGGCCTATCAGTCACCTCTGGCCCATCACTCACCACTTGCCTATCAGACACCTCTGGCCCATCAGTCACCTCTGGCCTATCAGTCAGTCACACCTCTGGCCTATCATTCACCTCTGGTCTATCAGTCACCTCTGGCCTATCAGTCAGTCACACCTCTGGCCTATCATTCACCTCTGGTCCATCAGTCACCTCTGGCCTATCAGACACCTCTGGCCTATCAGTCAGTCACACCTCTGGCCTATCATTCACCTCTGGCCTATCAGTCACCTCTGGTCTATCAGTCACCTCTGGTCTATCAGTCACCTCTGGTCCATCAGTCACCTCTGGCCCATCAGTCACCTCTGGTCCATCAGTCACCTCTGGCCCATCAGTCACCTCTGGCCTATCAGTCACCTCTGGCCCATCACTCACCTCTGGCCTATCAGTCACCTCTGGCCCATCAGTCACCTCTGGCCCATCAGTCACCTCTGGTCCATCAGTCACCTCTGGCCTATCAGTCACCTCTGGCCTATCAGTCACCTCTGGCCCATCAGTCACCTCTGGTCCATCAGTCACCTCTGGTCCATCAGTCACCTCTGGTCCATCAGTCACCTCTGGTCCATCAGTCACCTCTGGCCCATCAGTCACCTCTGGCCCATCAGTCACCTCTGGTCTATCATTCACCTCTGGTCTATCATTCACCTCTGGTCCATCAGTCACCTCTGGCCTATCAGTCACCTCTGGCCTATCAGTCACCTCTGGCCCATCAGTCACCTCTGGCCCATCAGTCACCTCTGGCCCATCAGTCACCTCTGGTCCATCAGTCACCTCTGGCCCATCAGTCACCTCTGGTCCATCAGTCACCTCTGGCCTATCAGTCCACCTCTGGCCTATCAGTCACCTCTGGCCCATCAGTCACCTCTGGCCCATCAGTCACCTCTGGTCCATCAGTCACCTCAGTCCCAGCAGTCACCTCTGGTCCATCAGTCACCTCTGGCCTATCAGTCATCTCTGGTCTATCATTCACCTCTGGTCTATCAGTCACCTCTGGTCTATCATTCACCTCTGGCCTATCAGTCAGTCACACCTCTGGCCTATCATTCACCTCTGGCCTATCAGTCACCTCTGGCCTATCAGTCACCTCTGGTCTATCAGTCACCTCTGGTCTATCATTCACCTCTGGTCTATCAGTCACCTCTGGTCTATCATTCACCTCTGGCCTATCAGTCACCTCTGGCCTATCAGTCACCTCTGGCCTATCATTCACCTCTGGCCCATCAGTCACCTCTGGCCTATCAGACACCTCTGGCCCATCAGTCACCTCTGGCCCATCAGTCACCTCTGGCCTATCAGTCACCTCTGGCCTATCAGTCACCTCTGGTCCATCAGTCACCTCTGGTCCATCAGTCACCTCTGGTCCATCAGTCACCTCTGGTCCATCAGTCACCTGTGGTCCATCAGTCACCTCTGGTCCATCAGTCACCTCTGGCCCATCGGTCACCTCTGGCCCATCAGTCACCTCTGGTCTATCATTCACCTCTGGTCCATCAGTCACCTCTGGCCTATCAGTCACCTCTGGCCTATCAGTCACCTCTGGCCCATCAGTCACCTCTGGCCCATCAGTCACCTCTGGCCTATCAGTCACCTCTGGTCTATCATCAGTCACCTCTCTGTCCCATCAGTCACCTCTGGTCCATCAGTCACCTCTGGCCTATCAGTCATCTCTGGCCTCACATCTCTGGTCCATCATTCACCTCTGGCCTATCAGTCATCTCTGGCCTATCATCACCTCTGGCCTATCATTCACCTCTGGCCTATCATTCACCTCTGGCCTATCAGTCACCTCTGGCCTATCAGTCACCTCTGGCCTATCATTCACCTCTGGTCTATCAGTCACCTCTGGCCTATCAGTCACCTCTGGTCTATCATTCACCTCTGGTCTATCAGTCACCTCTGGTCTATCAGTCACCTCTGGTCTATCATTCACCTCTGGTCTATCAGTCACCTCTGGCCCATCATTCACCTCATATCATCCTCTGGTCTATCAGTCACCTCTGGCCCATCAGTCACCTCTGGTCCATCAGTCACCTCTGGCCTATCAGTCACATCTGGCCTATCAGTCACCTCTGGTCTATCATCACCTCTGGTCTATCAGTCACCTCTGGTCCATCAGTCACCTCTGGTCCATCAGTCACCTCTGGTCTCCATCACCTCATCAGTCACCTCTGGCCCATCAGTCACCTCTGGCCCATCAGTCACCTCTGGTCCCATCAGTCACCTCTGGCCCATCAGTCACCTCTGGTCTATCATTCACCTCTGGTCCATCAGTCACCTCTGGCCTATCAGCCACCTCTGGCCTATCAGTCACCTCTGGCCTATCAGTCACCTCTGGCCCATCAGTCACCTCTGGCCCATCAGTCACCTCTGGCCTATCAGTCACCTCTGGCCCATCAGTCACCTCTGGTCCATCAGTCACCTCTGGCCCATCAGTCACCTCTGGCCCATCAGTCACCTCTGGTCCATCAGTCACCTCAGTCCCAGCAGTCACCTCTGGTCCATCAGTCACCTCTGGCCTATCAGTCATCTCTGGTCTATCATTCACCTCTGGTCTATCAGTCACCTCTGGCCTATCAGTCACCTCTGGCCTATCAGTCAGTCACACCTCTGGCCTATCATTCACCTCTGGCCTATCAGTCACCTCTGGCCTATCAGTCACCTCTGGTCTATCAGTCACCTCTGGTCTATCAGTCACCTCTGGTCTATCATTCACCTCTGGTCTATCAGTCACCTCTGGTCTATCATTCACCTCTGGCCTATCAGTCACCTCATGGCCTATCATCACACTCTGGCCTATCAGTCACCTCTGGCCTATCAGTCACCTCTGGCCCATCAGTCACCTCTGGCCCATCAGTCACCTCTGGTCTATCAGTCACCTCTGGCCTATCAGTCACCTCTGGTCCATCAGTCACCTCTGGTCCATCAGTCACCTCTGGTCCATCAGTCACCTCTGGTCCATCAGTCACCTCTGGTCCATCATTCACCTCTGGTCCATCAGTCACCTCTGGCCTATCATTCACCTCTGGTCTATCAGTCACCTCTGGCCCATCAGTCACCTCTGGCCTATCAGTCACTCTGGCCCATCAGTCACCTCTGGTCCATCAGTCACCTCTGGCCCATCAGTCACCTCTGGTCCATCAGTCACCTCTGGTCTATCAGTCATCTCTGGTCTATCAGTCACCTCTGGTCTATCATTCACCTCTGGTCTATCAGTCACCTCTGGCCTATCAGTCACCTCTGGCCCATCAGTCACCTCTGGCCCATCAGTCACCTCTGGCCTATCATCACCTCTGGCCTATCATTCACCTCTGGCCTATCATTCACCTCTGGTCTATCATTCACCTCTGGTCCTATCAGTCACCTCTGGTCTATCAGTCACCTCTGGCCTATCATTCACCTCTGCCTATCATTCACCTCTGGCCTATCAGTCACCTCTGGTCTATCATCACCTCTGGCCTATCAGTCATCTCTGGTCTATCATTCACCTCTGGCCTATCAGTCATCTCTGGCCTATCATTCACCTCTGGTCATTCACCTCTGGTCTATCAGTCACCTCTGGTCTATCATTCACCTCTGGTCTATCAGTCATCTCTGGTCTATCATTCACCTCTGGCCTATCATCTCTGGTCTATCAGTCACCTCTGGCCTATCATTCACCTCTGGCCTATCATTCACCTCTGGTCTATCATTCACCTCTGGTCTATCATTCACCTCTGGCCTATCATTCACCTCTGGTCTATCATTCACCTCTGGTCTATCAGTCACCTCTGGTCTATCATTCACCTCTGGTCTATCAGTCACCTCTGGCCTATCATTCACCTCTGGCCTATCATTCACCTCTGGTCTATCATTCACCTCTGGTCTATCATTCACCTCTGGTCTATCAGTCACCTCTGGTCTATCATTCACCTCTGGTCTATCATTCACCTCTGGTCTATCATTCACCTCTGGTCTATCAGGTCATCAGTCATCTCTGGTCTATCAGTCACCTCTGGCTATCATTCACCTCTGGTCTATCATTCACCTCTGGCCTATCAGTCATCTCTGGTCTATCATTCACCTCTGGTCCTATCATTCACCTCTGGTCTATCAGTCATCTCCTATCATTCACCTCTGGCCTATCATTCACCTCTGGTCTATCAGTCATCTCTGGTCTATCATTCACCTCTGGTCTATCAGTCACCTCTGGTCTATCATTCACCTCTGGCCTATCAGTCACCTCTGGTCTATCAGTCACCTCTGGTCTATCAGTCACCTCTGGTCTATCAGTCACCTCTGGTCTATCAGTCACCTCTGGTCTATCATTCACCTCTGGTCTATCATTCACCTCTGGTCTATCATTCACCTCTGGTCTATCATTCACCTCTGGCCTATCATTCACCTCTGGTCTATCATTCACCTCTGGTCTATCATTCACCTCTGGCCTATCATTCACCTCTGGCCTATCATTCACCTCTGGTCTATCATTCACCTCTGGTCTATCATTCACCTCTGGTCTATCATTCACCTCTGGTCTATCATTCACCTCTGGCCTATCATTCACCTCTGGCCTATCATTCACCTCTGGCCTATCATTCACCTCTGGTCTATCATTCACCTCTGGTCTATCATTCACCTCTGGCCTATCAGTCACCTCTGGTCTATCATTCACCTCTGGCCTATCAGTCACCTCTGGTCTATCATTCACCTCTGGCCTATCATTCACCTCTGGTCTATCATTCACCTCTGGCCTATCAGTCACACTCTGGTCTATCATTCACCTCTGGTCTCATCACCTCTGGTCATCAGTCATCTCTGGTCTATCAGTCACCTCTGGTCTATCAGTCACCTCTGGTCTATCAGTCATCATTCACTCTGGCCTATCAGTCACCTCTGGTCTATCAGTCACCTCTGGTCTATCAGTCACCTCTGGCCTATCATTCACCTCTGGCCTATCTCACCTCTGGCCTATCAGTCACCTCTGGCCCATCACCTCTGGCCATCAGTCACCTCTGGTCTATCAGTCACCTCTGGTCCTATCAGTCATCTCTGGCCTATCAGTCACCTCTGGTCTATCATTCACCTCTGGTCTATCAGTCACCTCTGGTCTATCAGTCACCTCTGGCCTATCATTCACCTCTGGCCTATCATTCACTCTGGTCTATCATTCACCTCTGGCCTATCAGTCACCTCTGGTCTATCAGTCACCTCTGGTCTATCAGTCACCTCTGGCCTATCATCACCTCTGGCCTATCATTCACCTCTGGCCTATCATTCACCTCTGGTCCATCAGTCACCTGGTCCATATCATCAGTCACCTCTGGCCCATCAGTCACCTCTGGTCTATCATTCATCTGGTCCAGTCACCTCTGGCCTATCAGTCACCTCTGGCCTATCAGTCACCTCTGGTCTATCAGTCACCTCTGGCCTATCAGTCACCTCTGGCCCATCAGTCACCTCTGGCCTATCAGTCACCTCTGGCCCATCAGTCACCTCTGGTCCATCAGTCACCTCTGGTCCATCAGCCACCTCTGGCCTATCAGTCACTCTGGTCCATCAGTCACCTCTGGTCCATCAGTCACATCTCTGGTCCCAGCAGTCACCTCTGGTCCATCAGTCACCTCTGGCCTATCAGTCATCTCTGGTCTATCATTCACCTCTGGTCTATCAGTCACCTCTGGTCTATCATTCACCTCTGGCCTATCAGTCAGTCACACCTCTGGCCTATCATTCACCTCTGGCCTATCAGTCACCTCTGGCCTATCAGTCACCTCTGGTCTATCAGTCACCTCTGGTCTATCAGTCACCTCTGGTCTATCATTCACCTCTGGTCTATCAGTCACCTCTGGTCTATCATTCACCTCTGGCCTATCAGTCAGTCACACCTCTGGCCTATCATTCACCTCTGGCCTATCACTCACCTCTGGCCTATCAGACACCTCTGGCCCATCAGTCACCTCTGGCCCATCAGTCACCTCTGGCCTATCAGTCACCTCTGGCCTATCAGTCACCTCTGGCCTATCAGTCACCTCTGGTCCATCAGTCACCTCTGGCCTATCAGTCACCTCTGGCCTATCAGTCACCTCTGGTCCATCAGTCACCTCTGGTCCATCAGTCACCTCTGGTCCATCAGTCACCTCTGGTCCATCAGTCACCTCTGGCCCATCAGTCACCTCTGGCCCATCAGTCACCTCTGGTCTATCATTCACCTCTGGTCCATCAGTCACCTCTGGCCTATCAGCCACCTCTGGCCTATCAGTCACCTCTGGCCCATCAGTCACCTCTGGCCTATCAGTCACCTCTGGCCCATCAGTCACCTCTGGTCCATCAGTCACCTCAGTCCCAGCAGTCACCTCTGGTCCATCAGTCACCTCTGGCCTATCAGTCATCTCTGGCCTATCACTCACCTCTGGCCTATCACTCACCTCTGGCCTATCAGTCACCTCTGGCCTATCAGTCACCTCTGGCCTATCAGTCACCTCTGGCCTATCAGTCACCTCTGGCCTATCAGTCACCACTTACCTATCATTCACCTCTGGCCTATCATTCACCTCTGGCCTATCATTCACCTCTGGCCTATCAGTCACCTCTGGCCTATCATTCACCTCTGGCCTATCAGTCACCTCTGGCCTATCAGTCACCTCTGGCCTATCAGTCACCTCTGGCCTATCATTCACCTCTGGTCTATCAGTCACCTCTGGCCTATCAGTCACCTCTGGCCTATCATTCACCTCTGGTCTATCATTCACCTCTGGCCTATCATTCACCTCTGGTCTATCAGTCATCTCTGGCCTATCAGTCACCTCTGGCCTATCAGTCACCTCTGGCCTATCATTCACCTCTGGCCTATCATTCACCTCTGGCCTATCATTCACCTCTGGCCTATCAGTCATCTCTGGCCTATCATTCACCTCTGGCCTATCAGTCACCTCTGGCCTATCAGTCACCTCTGGTCTATCATTCATCTCTGGCCTATCAGTCACCTCTTGCCTATCATTCACCTATCATTCACCTCTGGCCTATCATTCACCTCTGGCCTATCAGTCACCTCTGGCCTATCAGTCACCTCTGGCCTATCAGTCATCTCTGGTCTATCATTCACCTCTGGCCTATCAGTCACCTCTGGTCCATCATTCACCTCTGGCCTATCATTCATCTCTGGCCTATCAGTCACCTCTGGTCTATCAGTCACCACTGGTCCTATCATTCACCTCTGGCCTATCATTCACCTCTGGCCTATCAGTCACCTCTGGCCTATCAGTCACCTCTGGTCCCATCAGTCACCTCAGTCCCAGCAGTCACCTCTGGTCCATCAGTCACCTCTGGCCTATCAGTCATCTCTGGCCTATCATTCACCTCTGGCCTATCAGTCACCTCTGGCCTATCAGTCATCTCTGGCCTATCATTCACCTCTGGCCTATCAGTCACCTCTGGCCTATCAGTCACCTCTGGCCTATCAGTCACCTCTGGTCTATCAGTCACCTCTGGTCTATCATTCACCTCTGGCCTATCAGTCACCTCTGGCCTATCATTCACCTCTGGCCTATCATTCACCTCTGGCCTATCAGTCACCTCTGGCCTATCAGTCACCTCTGGCCTATCAGTCATCTCTGGCCTATCATTCACCTCTGGCCTATCATTCACCTCTGGCCTATCAGTCACCTCTGGTCTATCAGTCACCTCTGGCCTATCAGTCACCTCTGGCCCATCAGTCACCTCTGGTCCCATCAGTCACCTCTGGTCTATCAGTCACCTCTGGTCCATCAGTCACCTCTGGCCATCAGCCACTCTGGCCTATCAGTCACCTCTGGTCTATCAGTCACCTCTGGCCTATCACCTCACCTCTGGCCTATCATTCATCTCTGGTCTATCATTCACCTCTGGCCCATCAGTCACCTCTGGCCTATCAGTCACCTCTGGCCCATCAGTCACCTCTGGCCTATCAGTCACCTCTGGCCCATCAGTCACCTCTGGTCCATCAGTCACCTCAGTCCCAGCAGTCACCTCTGGTCCATCAGTCACCTCTGGCCTATCAGTCATCTCTGGTCTATCATTCACCTCTGGTCTATCAGTCACCTCTGGTCTATCATTCACCTCTGGCCTATCAGTCAGTCACACCTCTGGCCTATCATTCACCTCTGGCCTATCAGTCACCTCTGGCCTATCAGTCACCTCTGGTCTATCAGTCACCTCTGGTCTATCATTCACCTCTGGTCTATCAGTCACCTCTGGTCTATCAGTCACCTCTGGTCTATCATTCACCTCTGGCCTATCACCTCAGTCACCTCTGGCCTATCATTCACCTCTGGTCTATCATTCACCTCTGGCCTATCAGTCACCTCTGGCCTATCAGACACCTCTGGCCCATCAGTCACCTCTGGCCCATCAGTCACCTCTGGCCTATCAATCACCTCTGGCCTATCAGTCACCTCTGGTCCATCAGTCACCTCTGGCCCATCAGTCACATTGGTCTATCATTCACCTCTGGTCCATCAGTCACCTCTGGCCTATCAGCCATCTCTGGCCTATCAGTCACCTCTGGCCCATCAGTCACCTCTGGCCCATCAGTCACCTCTGGCCTATCAGTCAACTCTGGCCCATCAGTCACCTCTGGTCCATCAGTCACCTCTGTCCCAGCAGTCACCTCTGGTCCATCAGTCACCTCTGGCCTATCAGTCACCTCTGGCCTATCAGTCACCTCTGGCCTATCACTCACCTCTGGCCTATCATTCACCTCTGGCCTATCAGTCACCTCTGGCCTATCAGTCACCTCTGGCCTATCAGTCACCTCTGGCCTATCAGTCACCTCTGGCCTATCATTCACCTCTGGCCTATCATTCACCTCTGGCCTATCATTCACCTCTGGCCTATCAGTCACCACTTGCCTATCATTCACCTCTGGCCTATCATTCACCTCTGGCCTATCAGTCACCTCTGGCCTATCAGTCACCTCTGGCCTATCATTCACCTCTGGCCTATCAGTCATCTCTGGTCTATCAGTCACCTCTGGCCTACCAGTCACCTCTAGCCTATCAGTCACCTCTGGCCTATAAGTCACCTCTGGCCTATCAGTCACCTCTGGCCTATCAGTCACCTCTGGTCTATCATTCACCTCTGGTCTATCAGTCATCTCTGGTCTATCATTCACCTCTGGTCTATCATTCACCTCTGGTCTATCAGTCACCTCTGGCCTATCATTCACCTCTGGCCTATCAGTCACCTCTGGTCTATCAGTCACCTCTGGTCTATCATTCACCTCTGGTCTATCAGTCATCTCTGGCCTATCATTCACTGGCCTATCAGTCTCTGGCCTATCATTCACCTCTGGTCTATCAGTCACCTCTGGTTCACCTCTGGCCTATCAGTCACCTCTGGCCTATCAGTCACCTCTGGCCTATCAGTCACCTCTGGCCTATCAGTCACCTCTGGTCTATCATTCACCTCTGGTCCATCAGTCACCTCTGGTCTATCAGCCACCTCTGGCCTATCAGTCACCTCTGGCCTATCAGTCACCTCTGGCCTATCAGTCAACCTCTGGTCCATCAGTCACCTCTGATCCATCAGTCACCTCTGGTCCAGTCAGTCACCTCTGGTCCATCAGTCACCTCTGGCCTATCAGTCATCTCTGGCCTATCACTCACCACTTGCCTATCACTCACCTCTGGCCTATCAGTCACCTCTGGCCTATCAGTCACCTCTGGCCTATCAGTCACCTCTGGCCTATCAGTCACCTCTGGCCTATCAGTCACCTCTGGCCTATCAGTCACCTCTGGTCTATCATTCACCTCTGGCCTATCAGTCACCTCTGGCCTATCAGTCACCTCTGGCCTATCAGTCACCTCTGGCCTATCAGTCACCTCTGGCCTATCAGTCACCTCTCACCTCTGGCCTTATCAGTCACCTCTGGCCTATCAGTCACCTCTGGCCTATCAGTCACCTCTGGCCTATCAGTCACCTCTGGTCTATCAGTCACCTCTGGCCTATCAGTCACCTCTGGCCTATCATTCACCTCTGGCCTATCATTCACCTATCAGTCACCTCTGGTCTATCATTCACCTCTGGTCTATCAGTCATCTCTGGCCTATCATTCACCTCTGGCCTATCATTCACCACTGGTCTATCATTCACCTCTGGTCTATCACTCACCTCTGGTCTATCAGTCACCTCTGGTCTATCATTCACCTCTGGTCTATCATTCACCTCTGGTCTATCAGTCATCTCTGGCCTATCATTCACCTCTGGCTATCATTCACCTCTGGTCTATCAGTCACCTCTGGTCCTATCAGTCACCTCTGGTCTATCAGTCACCTCTGGTCTATCATTCACCTCTGGTCTATCATTCACCTCTGGCCTATCAGTCATCATTCACCTCTGGCCTATCATTCACCTCTGGTCTATCAGTCACCTCTGGTCTATCATTCAGTCACTCTGGTTTATCATTCACCTCTGGTTTATCACACCTCTGGTCCTATCATTCACCTCTGGTTTATCATTCACTTTGGTTTATTGGCAGTTCACCTCACACCTTTGGGCCTATCATTCACCTCTGGCCTATTAGTCACCTCTGGTCTATCAGTCACCTCTGGTCCATCACTCACCTCTGGCCTA
Source organism: Oncorhynchus keta (assembly GCF_023373465.1). Classification (NCBI taxonomy): domain Eukaryota; kingdom Metazoa; phylum Chordata; class Actinopteri; order Salmoniformes; family Salmonidae; genus Oncorhynchus; species Oncorhynchus keta. Next base: position 37,508,740 of record NC_068445.1, on the reverse strand, counting down.
TCAGTCACCTCTGGCCCATCAGTCACCTCTGGCCTATCACTCACCACTTGCCTATCACTCACCTCTGGCCTATCACTCACCTCTGGCCTATCATTCAGGTCACAGTCACCTCTGGCCCATCAGTCACCTCTGGTCCCAGCAGTCACCTCTGGTCCATCAGTCACCTCTGGCCTATCAGTCACTCTGGCCTATCATTCACCTCTGGCCTATCAGTCACCTCTGGCCTATCAGGTATCTCTGGTTTATCATTCACCTCTGGCCTATCAGTCACCTCTGGTCTATCAGTCACCTCTGGTGCATAGTCACCTCTGGCCTATCAGTCACCTCTGGCCTATCATTCACCTCTGGCCTTTCAGTCACCTCTGGCCTATCAGTCACCTCTGGCCTATCAGTCACCTCTGGCCTATCAGTCACCTCTGGCCTATCAGTCATCTCTGGTCTATCATTCATCTTTCTGGCCTATCAGTCACCTCTGGCCTATCAGTCACCTCTGGCCTATCAGTCACCTCTGGTCTATCAGTCACCTCTGGTGCACACCTCTGTCACCTCTGGCCTATCATTCACCTCTGGCCTATCAGTCACCTCTGGCCTATCAGTCATCTCGGGCCTATCATTCACCTCTGGCCTATCATTCACCTCTTGCCTATCAGTCACCTCTGGCCTATCAGTCACCTCTGGTCTATCAGTCACCTCTGGCCTATCAGTCACCTCTGGCCTATCAGTCACCTCTGGCCTATCAGTCACCTCTGGCCCATCAGTCACCACTTTGTCGTGACCAGACCAGACTAGTCCAGACCAGATTGGGCCGAATGTCCGGGGCTGAAAAGAAAAACGGGGTTCTGTCTGTTTGTGTGTGTGTGTGTGTGTGTGTGTGTGTGTGTGTGTGTGTGTGTGTGTGTGTGTGTGTGTGTGTGTGTGTGTGTGTGTGTGTGTGTGTGTGTGTGTGTGTGTGTGTGTGTGTGTGTGTGTGTGTGTGTGTGTGTGTGTGCGTGTGTGTGTGTGTGTGTGTGTGTGTGTGTGCGCACGTCTCAGTGGCTAAGACTTACCTGCTCTCGGTGCTGGAGGAGCGCCAGGTGGAACTCTCAGACTCCGACCTCCGGTAGCGTCGTCTCCGGTGCATGTGCCTCCGTGAACTGGAAGAGCAAATGAGAGGAGAGAGAAAGAACAGGGGACGAGGATCTTATTAGTGGGGAAGAAATAGCCAGATGTTGCTGTGATGGATATTGGACTTGCTTACCCTTATACCTGTATATGCTACTTTCCTGATAACTGCCACCAAATAAAATCAATATATATTTTTATAAAAATAAGACATAGTAATGGAAAAAACAATGACAGAAAAAGAAAAGAGAAAGGAGGAGAAGAGAAAAGGGAGGAGAGGAGGAGAGGAGAGCAGAGCAGAGGAGAAGAGATGAGAAGAGAGGAGGAGAGAAGAGAGGAGGAAAGGAGAGGAGAAGAGAAGAGAGGAGGAGATGAGAGAGAAGAGAAGAGAAGAGAAGAGAAGAGAAGAGAAGATGAGAGAAGAGAAGAGAAGAGAGGAGGAGAAGAAAGGATGAAAGGAGAAGAGAAGGAGAAGAGGAGAGGAGAGGAGAGGAGAGGAGAGAGAAGAGAGAAGAGGAGAAGAGAAGAGACCAGGAGGAGAAGAGAAGAGAGCAGATGTGAGGAGTAGAGAGCAGAGGAGAGGAGAAGAGAGCAGAGGAGAGGAGAAGAGAGCAGAGGAGAGGAGAGGAGAAGAGAGGAGAGGAGAGGAGAAGAGAGCAGAGGAGAGGAGAGGAGAAGAGAGGAGAGGAGAGGAGAAGAGAGCAGAGGAGAGGAGAGGAGAGGAGAAGAGAGGAGAGGAGAGGAGAAGAGAGCAGAGGAGAGGAGAGGAGAAGAAAGCAAAGGAGAACAGTCTGACATTCTGTCTGACATTCTGTCTGACATTCTGTAGCAGTCACACTATGTTCAACAACAATGCGCTGCTCACTACAGAATAATTGGAAACATTGTTTATTCACAGTGTGAACTTGGATTCTCTTATTCTCTTTTGGTCCCTTTTTCTCTTTCATTGTAATTCTCGCTTTCAATGGTTTTTTTCTCTATCGGAGTGGGTGATTTCATGGTGCTTTCAGAACACAAAAGCAGAGTAGTTGTCCACACTGGTTGCTTCTCATCATGGATCGTTACTCTGGACCCTGATCTCATCATGGATCGTTATTCTGGACCCTGATCTCGTCATGGATCATTACTCTGGACCCTGATCTCATCATGGATCGTTACTCTGGACCCTGATCTCGTCATGGATCGTTACTCTGGACCCTGATCTCATCATGGATCGTTACTCTGGACCCTGATCTCGTCATGGATCGTTACTCTGGACCCTGATCTCGTCATGGATCGTTACTCTGGACCCCGATCTCGTCATGGATCGTTACTCTGGACCCCGATCTCGTCATGGATCGTTACTCTGGACCCTGATCTCATCATGGACGTTACCTGGACCCTGATCTCGTCATGGATCGTTACTCTGGACCCTGATCTCATCATGGATCGTTACTCTGGACCCTGATCTCATCATGGATCGTCGGACCCTGATCTCTCTGGACCCATCATGGATCGCTACTCCCTGACCCTGGATCGCCGTCATGGATCGTTACTCTGGACCCGATCTCGTCATGGATCGTTACTCTGACCCTGATCTCATCATGGATCGTTACTCTGGACCCTGATCTCGTCATGGATCCCTGATTCGTCGCGGATCTCTGGACCCGATCTCGTCATGGATCTTACTCTGGACCCTGATCTTGTCATGGATCGTTGGACCCTGATCCCCGGATCGCCATCTGGACCCCGATCGTCATGGATCTTATCGTTCTGACCCTGATCTCATCATGGATCGTTACTGGACTGATCTCGTCATGGATCGTTACTCTGATCGTTACTCTGGACCCTGATCTTGTCATGGATCGTTACTCTGGACCCCGATCTCGTCGTGGATCGTTACTCTGGACCCTGATCTCGTCATGGATCGTTACTCTGGACCCCGATCTCATCATGGATCGTTACTCTGGACCCCGATCTCGTCATGGATCGTTACTCTGGACCCTGATCTCATCATGGATCGTTACTCTGGACCCTGATCTCGTCATGGATCGTTACTCTGGACCCCGATCTCGTCATGGATCTTACTCTGGACCCTGATCTCGTCATGGATCGTTACTCTGGACCCCGATCTCGTCATGGATCTTACTCTGGACCCCGATCTCGTCATGGATCGTTACTCTGGACCCCGATCTCGTCGTGGATCGTTACTCTGGACCCTGATCTCGTCATGGATCGTTACTCTGGACCCCGATCTCATCATGGATCGTTACTCTGGACCCCGATCTCGTCATGGATCGTTACTCTGGACCCTGATCTCTCTTTTGACGAACATATTAAGGATATTTTAAGCACAGCTTTTTTCCATCTTCATAACATTGCAAAAAATCGGAAACTTTCTTTCCAAAAATTATGCTGAAAAATCTATCCATGCCTTTGTCACTTCTAGATTAGACTACTGCAATGCTCTACATTCCGGCTACCCGAGTAAAACACTAAATAAACTTCAGTTCGTGCTTAACACGGCTGGTAGAATCTTGACTAGAACCAAAGAATTTATCATATTAGTCCAGTGCTAGCCTCTCTACACTGGCTTCCTGTCAAGGCCTCTCCTGCAGACGACGCTACAGTGGTAGGCTGATTACCAACAACGACGAGACGGCCTACAGGGAGGAGGTGAGGGACCTCGGAGTGTGGTGTCAGGAAAATAACCTCACACTCAACGTCAACACAACAAAGGAGATGATCGTGGACTTCAGGAAACAGCAGAGGGAGCACTCCCCTATCCACATCGACGGGACAGTAGTGGAGAAGGAGGAACGTTTTAAGTTCCTCGACATACACATCACGCACCAGCGCCTCTTCAACCTCAGGAGGATGAAGAAATTTGGCTTGTCACCAAAAACACTCACAAACCTTTACAGATGCACAATCGAGAGCATCCTGTCAGGCTGCCTGGTATGGCAACTGCTCCACCCACAACCGTAAGGCTTTCCAGGGGGTAGTGAGGTCTGCACAATGCATCACCGGGGGCAAACTACCTGCTCTCCAGGACACCTACACCTCCCGATGTCACAGGAAGACCAAAAAGATCATGAAGGACAACAACCACCCGAGCCACTGCCTGTTCACCCCGCAATCATCCAGAAGGCGAGGTCAGTACAGGTGCATCAAGGCTGCAACCGAGAGACTGAAAAACCGCTTCTATCTCAAGGCCATCAGTTAAACAGCCATCACTAACACAGAGAGGCTGCTGCCAACATACTGACTCAAATCTCTAGCCATATATTGTTTTATGTACATATTCTTATTCATTCCTTTACAGGTAGTTGTTGTGAAATTGTTAGGTTAGATTGCCCGTTATTACTGCATGGTCGGAACTAGAAGTACAAGCATTTCGCTACACTCGTATTAACAACTGCTAACCATGTGTATGTGACAAATAAAACGTGATTTGATTTGATTTGATTATCGAGCTCCATTCAAAATGGAATGGTCTGCCGATCCATGTGAGAGACGCAGACTCAGTCTCGACCTTTAAGTCTTTATTGAAGACTCATCTCTTCAGATGGTCCTATGATTGAGTGTAGTCTGGCCCAGGGGTGTGAAGGTAAACGGAAAGACACTGGAGCTACAAACCGCCCTTGCTGTCTCTGCCTGGCCGGTTCCCCTCTTTCCACTGGGATTCTCTGCCTCTAACCCTATTACAGGGGCTGAGTCACTGGCTTACTGGTGCTCTTCCATGCCGTCCCTAGGAGGGGTGCGTCACTTGAGTGGGTTGAGTCACTGACGTGATCTTCCTGTCCGGGTAGGTGCCGTAGGGGAGATCTTCTTGGGCTATACTCAGCCTTGTCTCAGGGTAGTAGGTTGGTGGTTGAAGATATCCCTCTAGTTGTTTTGGGGCTGTGCCTTGGCAAAGTGGGTGGGGTTATATCCTGCCCTGTTTGGCCCTGTCTGGGGGAATGGACGGGATCGCTGTCCCCCCCAACCCCTCCTGTCTCAGCCTTCAGTATTTATGCTGCAATAGTTTATGTGTCGGGGGCTAGGATTAGTCTGTTATATCTGGAGTATTTCTCATGTCTCATCCGGTGTCCTGTGTGAATCTAAGTAAGCTCCCTCTCATTCTCTCTCTCTATTTATCTCTCTCTCTCCCTCTCTCTCTTCTCTCGGAGGACCTGAGCCCTGAGACCACGCCTCAGGACTACCCACCTGGTCATGCTGCTGCTCCAGTTTCAACTGTTCTGCCTGCGGCTGTGGAACCCTGACCTGTTCACCGGGTGTGCTACCTTGTCCTAGTCCTGCTGTTTTTCACTCTCTCTCTACCGCACCTGCTGTCTCTAACTCTGAATGATCGGCTATGAAAAGCCAACTGACATTTACTCCTGAGGTGCTGATCTGTTGCACCCTCTACAACCACCGATTATTATTTGACCTTGCTGGTCATCTATGAACGTTTGGACATCTTGGCCATGTTCTGTTATAATCTCCACCCTGCACAACCAGAAGAGGACTGGCCACCCCTCAGAGCCTGGTTCCTCTAGGTTTCTTCCTAGGTTCTGGCCTTTCTAGGTTTTTCCTAGCCACTGTGCTTCTACACCTGCATTGCTTGCTGTTTGGGGTTTTAGGCTGTGTTTCTGTATAGCACTTTGTGACATCGGCTGATGTAAAAAGAGCTTTATAAATAAACGTGATTGATCTAAAGAAAGACTCTCTCAAGCAGGGCTGCACTATCCAGTGACTAACATTTTCTCCTTCCAAAAATTCAAACCATTAAAATGTCTAACGTGCACTATGATTTGGGGGCATATGTAGTTCTTGTATATGTATACGTAGCTAATAAACAAAGTACTACATTTCAACAATATTTATTGCACATTTTCATTGCAGACACATTAAACATGAGGTAAAATAAATATGCAGCGTAATCATAAATAAAAGTAGGCCTATCACAAATGTTCTCATTTCAAGCGAAATAAGACTGCATCTTCACAAAAAAATTACCAAAGTGCCTGTTTCTGAAAAAAGTGCTTTGATTTCTGAACAAATTAGAAGCCACATGTTTAATATTTATCTTTCCTACTCTCTCCCACTTCTCCATCTCTCTTCGTTAGTGAGAGAAATTGGCTGTTTCTTGCCCTGCCAGTAATTTGAACCTTGGCTGGAGTGGAGTCGAAGCCATTCTTCACTTGAGCCAAATACATTCAAACTCAGTTTTTCACAATTCCTGACATTTAATCCTAGTAAAAAAATCCCTGTCTTAGGTCAGTTAGGATCCCCAATTTATTTTAAGAATGTGAAATGTCAGAATTATAGAAGAGAGAATGATTTATTTCAGCTTTTATTTCTTTCATCACATTCCCAGTGGGTCAGAAGTTTACATACATTCAATTAGTATTTGTCAGTTTTGCCTTTAAATTGGGTCAAATGTTTCAGTTAGCCTTCCACAAACTTCGCACAATAAGTTGGGTGAATTTTGGCCCATTCCTCCTGACAGAGCTGGTGTAACTGAGTCAGGTTTTTAGTTCTCCATGCTCGCACACACTTTTTCAGTTCTGCCCACAAATGTTCTTTTGGATTGAAGTCAGGGCTTTGTGATGGTCACTCCAATACCTTGACTTTGTTGTCCTTAAGCTGTTTTGCCTCAACTTTGGAAGTATGCTTGGGGTCATTGTCCATTTGGAAGACCCATTCGTGACTAAGCTTTAACTTCCTGACTGATGTCTTGAGATGTTGCTTCCATATATCCACCTAATTTTCCGCCCTCATGATGCCATCTATTTTGTGAAGTGCACCAGTCCCTCCTGCACCAAAGCACCCCGACAACATGATGCTGCCACCCTCGTGCTTCACGGTTGAGATGGTGTTCTTCAGCTTGCACACCTCGTGCTTATTCCTCCAAACACAATGATGGTCATTATGGCAGTTATATTTTTGTTTCATCAGACTAGAGGACATTTCTCCCAAAAATTACGATCTTTGTCCCCATGTGCAGTTGCAAACTGTAGTCTGCCTTTTTTTATGGCGGTTTTGGAGCAATGGCTTCTTCCTTGCTGAGCGGCCTTTCAGGTTATGTTGATATAGGACTTGTTGAACTCAAATCAAATCAAATTTATTTATATAGCATCATACATCATCCGATGTATCAAAGTGCTGTACAGAAACCCAGCCTAAAACCCCAAACAACAAGCAATGCAGGTGTAGAAGCACCTGCATTGCAGGTGTGGATATAGATACTTTTGTACCTGTTTCCTCCAGCATCTTCACAAGATCCTTTGCTGTTGTTCTGGGATTGATTTTCACTTTTCGCACCAAGTACGTTCATCTCTAGGAGACAGAACGCGTCTCCTTCCTGAGAGGTATGACGGCTGCGTGGTCCCATGGTGTTTATACTTGCATACTATTGTTTGTACAGATGAACGTGGTACCTTAAGGCATTTGAAAATTGCTCCCAAGGATGAACCAGACTTGTGGAGGTCTGAATTTTGTTTCTTAGGCCTTGGCTGATTTCTTTTGATTTTCCCATGATGTCAAGAAAAAAGGCACTGAGTTTGAAGGTAGGCCTTGAAATAAATCCACAGGTACACCTCCAATTGACTCAAATTATGTCAATTAGCATATCAGAAGCTTCGAAAGCCATGACACCGTTTTCTGGAATATTCCAAGCTGTTTATGGGCAACTTAGTGTACTTAAACTTCTGACCCACTGGAATTGTGAAATAGTGAATTATAAGTGAAATAATCTGTCTGTAAACAAAACAACTTGTGTCATGCACAAAGTAGATGTCCTAACCGACTTGCCAAAACTATAGTTTGTTAACAAGAAATTTGTGGTTTAAAAACATGTTTTAATGACTCCAACCTAAGTGTATGTAAACTTCTGACTTCAACTGTATGTAGGTGCTCAGTTTTGATTTTTTTTATTTAACCTTTATTTAACCAGGTAAGCTAGTTGAGAACAAGTTCTCATTTGCAACTGTGACCTGACCAAGATAAAGCATAGCAGTTCGACACAAACAACAACAGAGTTACACATGGAATGAACAAAACATACAGTCAATAATACAGTAGAAAAAAGAAAACAAAGTCTATATACAGTGAGTGCAAATTAGGTCAAATAAGGGAGTTAAGGCAATAAATAGGCCATGGTGGAGAAGTAATTACAATGTAGCAATTAAACACTGGAATGGTAGATGTGCAAAAGATGGGTGTGCAAGTAGAGATACTGTGGTGCAAAAGGAGCAAGATAAATAAATACAGTTTGTGGATGAGGTAAATAGATGGGCTGTATACAGATGGGCTATGAGCAGGTGCAGTGATCTGTGAGCTGCTCTGGCAGCTGGTTCTTAAAGCTAGTGAGGGAGATGGGAATCTCCAGCTTCAGTGATTTTTGCAGTTTGTTCCAGTCAGTGGCAGCAGAGAACTGGTCCTTCTGTAGCTCAGTTGGTAGAGCATGGCGCTTGTAACGCCAGGGTAGTGGGTTCGATTCCCGGGACCACCCATACGTAGAATGTATGCACACATGACTGTATGTCGCTTTGGATAAAAGCGTCTGCTAAAATGGCATATTATTATTATTATTATTAGAACTGGAAGGAAAGGCGACCAAGGTAGGAATTGGCTTTGGGGGTGACCAGTGAGATATACCTGCTGGAGCGCGTGCTACGAGTGGGTGCTGCTATGGTGACCAGCGAGCTGAGATAGGGCGGGGCTTTACCTAGCAGAGACTTGTAGATAACCTGTAGCCAGTGGGTTTGGCGACGAGTACGAAGCGGGGGACAGCCAACGAGAGCGTATATGTCGCAGTGGTGAGTAGTGTATGGGGCTTTGGTGGCAAAACGGATGGCACTGTGATAGACTACATCCAGTTTGCTGAGTAGAGTGTTGGAGGCTATTTTACAGATGACATCGCCGAAGTCAAGGATAGGTAGGATGGTCAGTTTTACGAGGGTATGTCAGAGCCGTCCAGAGTAGTGATGCTGGATTGGCGGGCAGGTGCGGGCAATGATCGGTTGAATAGCATGCATATTGTTTTATTTGCGTTTAAGAGCAGTTGGAGACCACGGAAGGAGAGTTGTATGGCATTGAAGCTCGTCTGGAGGTTAGTTAACACAGTGTCCAAAGAAGGGCCAGAATTATACAGAATGGTGTCATCTGCGTAGAGGTGGATCAGAGAATCACCAGCAGCAAGAGAGACATCTTTGTTGTATACAGAGAAGAGAGTCGGCCCAAGAATTTAACCCTGTGGCACCCCCATAGAGACTGCCAGAGGTCCGGACAACAGGCCCTCCGATTTGACACACTGAACTCTATCAGAGAAGTAATTGGTGAACCAGGTGAGGCTATCATTTGAGAAACCAAGGCTGTTGAGTCTGCCAATAAGAATGTGGTGATTGACAGAGTCGAAAGCCTTGGCCAGGTCGATGAATACAGCTGCACAGTAATGTATCTTATCGATGGCGGTTATGATATCGTTAAGGACCTTGAGCGTGACTGAGGTACACCCATGACCATCTCGGAAAGCAGATTGCATAGTGGAGAAGGTACGATGTGATTCAAAATGATAATTAATCTGTTTGTTAACTTGGCTTTCGAAGACCTTAGAGATGCAGGGTAGGATAGATATAGGCCTGTAGCTGTTTGGGTCTAGAGTGTCTCCCCCTTTGAAGAGGGGGATGACCGCGGCAGCTTTCCAATCTTTGGGAATCTCAGACGATACAAAAGAGAGGTTGAACAGGCTAGTAATAGGGGTTGCAACAATTTCGGCAGATAATTTTAGAAAGAGAGGTTCCAGATTGTCTAGCCCAGCTGATTTGTAGGGGTCCAGATTTTGCAGCACTTTCAGACCATCAGCTATCTGGATGTGGGTGAAGGAGAAATGGTGGGGGCTTGGGCGGGTTGCTGTGGAGGGTACCGGGCAGTTGACCGGGGTAGGGGTAGGGGTAGCCAGGTGGAAAGCAAGGCCAGCCGTAGAGAAATGCTTATTGAAATTCTCAATTATAGTGTATTTGTCGGTTGTAACAGTGTTTCCTAGCCTCAGAGCAGTGGGTAGCTGGGAGCTCTTATTCTCAATGGACTTTACAGTGTCCCAGAACTCAAATCAAATCAAAAATCAAATCAAATGTTATTTGTCACATACACATGGTTAGCAGATGTTAATGCGAGTGTAGCGAAATGCTTGTGCTTCTAGTTCCGACAATGCAGTGATAACCAACAAGTAATCTAACTAACAATTCCAAAACTACTGTCTTATACACAGTGTAAGGGGATAAAGAATATGTACATAAGGATATATGAATGAGTGATGGTACAGAGCAGCATACAGTAGATGGTATCGAGTACAGTATATACATATGAGATGAGTATGTAGACAAAGTAAACAAAGTGGCATAGTTAAAGTGGCTAGTGATACATGTATTACATAAGGATGCAGTCGATGATGTAGAGTACAGTATATACGTATGCATATGAGATGAATAATGTAGGGTAAGTAACATTATATAAGTTAGCATTGTTTAAAGTGGCTAGTGATATATTTACATCATTTCCCATCAATCCCATTATTAAAGTGGCTGGAGTTGGGTCAGTGTCAATGACAGTGTGTTGGCAGCAGCCACTCAATGTTAGTGGTGGCTGTTTAACAGTCTGATGGCCTTGAGATAGAAGCTGTTTTTCAGTCTCTCGGTCCCAGCTTTGATGCACCTGTACTAACCTCGCTTCTGGATGATCGCGGGGTGAACAGGCAGTGGTTCGGGTGGTTGATGTCCTTGATGATCTTTATGGCCTTCCTGTAACATCGGGTGGTGTAGGTGTCCTGGAGGTGTCCTGGAGGGCAGGTAGTTTGCCCCCGGTGATGCGTTGTGCAGACCTCACTACCCTCTGGAGAGCCTTACGGTTGAGGGCGGAGCAGTTGCCGTACCAGGCGGTGATACAGCCCGCCAGGATACTCTCGGTTGTGCATCTGTAGAAGTTTGTGAGTGCTTTTGGTGACAAGCCGAAATTCTTCAGCCTCCTGAGGTTGAAGAGGCGCTGCTGCGCCTTCTTCACAACGCTGTCAGTGTGAGTGGACCAATTCAGTTTGTCTGTGATGTGTATGCCGAGGAACTTAAAACTTGCTACCCTCTTCACTACTGTTCCATTGATGTGGATAGGGGGGTGTTCCCTCTGCTGTTTCCTGAAGTCCACAATCATCTCCTTAGTTTTGTTGACGTTGAGTGTGAGGTTATTTTCCTGACACCACACTCCGAGGGCCCTCACCTCCTCCCTGTAGGCCGTCTCGTCGTTGTTGGTAATCAAGCCTACCACTGTTGTGTCGTCCGCAAACATGATGATTGAGTTGGAGGCGTGCGTGGCCACGCAGTCGTGGGTGAACAGGGAGTACAGGAGAGGGCTCAGAACGCACCCTGGAGGGGCCCCCGTGTTGAGGATCAGCGGGGAGGAGATGTTGCCTACCCTCACCACCTGGGGGCGGCCCGTCAGGAAGTCCAGTACCCAGTTGCACAGGGCGGGGTCGAGACCCAGGGTCTCGAGCTTGATGACGAGCTTGGAGGGTACTATGGTGTTGAATGCCGAGCTGTAGTCGATGAACAGCATTCTCACATAGGTATTCCTCTTGTCCAGGTGGGTTAGGGCAGTGTGCAGTGTGGTTGAGATTGCATCGTCTGTGGACCTATTTTGGCGGTAAGCAAATTGGAGTGGGTCTAGGGTGTCAGGTAGGGTGGAGGTGATATGGTCCTTGACTAGTCTCTCAAAGCACTTCATGGTGACGGAAGTGAGTGCTACGGGGCGGTAGTCGTTTAGCTCAGTTACCTTAGCTTTCTTGGGAACAGGAACAATGGTGGCCCTCTTGAAGCATGTGGGAACAGCAGACTGGTATAGGGATTGATTGAATATGTCCGTAAACATACCGGCCAGCTGGTCTGCGCATGCTCTGAGGGCGCGGCTGGGGATGCCGTCTGGGCCTGCAGCCTTGCAAGGGTTAACACGTTTAAATGTCTTACTCACCTCGGCTGCAGTGAAGGAGAGACCGCATGTTTTCGTTGCAGGCCGTGTCAGTGGCACTGTATTGTCCTCAAAGCGGGCAAAAAAGTTATTTAGTCTGCCTGGGAGCAAGACATCCTGGTCCGTGACTGGGCTGGGTTTCTTCTTGTACTGGTGATTGACTGTAGACCCTGCCACATGCCTCTTGTGTCTGAGCCATTGAATTGAGATTCCACTTTGTCTCTGTACTGACGCTTAGCTTGTTTAATAGCCTTGCGGAGAGAATAGCTGCATTGTTTATATTCTGACATGTTACCAGACACCTTGCCCTGATTAAAAGCAGTGGTTCGCGCTTTCAGTTTCACGCGAATGCTGCCATCAATCCACGGTTTCTGGTTAGGGAATGTTTTTATCGTTGCTATGGGAACGACATCTTCGACGCACGTTCTAATGAACTCGCACACCGAATCAGCGTATTCGTCAATATTTTTATCTGACGCAATACGAAACATGTCCCAGTCCACGTGATGGAAGCAGTCTTGGAGTGTGGAGTCAGCTTGGTCGGACCAGCGTTGGACAGACCTCAGCTTGGGAGCCTCTTGTTTTAGTTTCTGCCTGTAGGCAGGGATCAGCAAAATGGAGTCGTGGTCAGCTTTTCCGAAAGGGGGGCGGGGCAGGGCCTTATATGCGTCGCGAAGTTAGAGTAACAATGATCTAAGGTTTTACCACCCTGGTTGCGCAATCGATATGCTGATAAAATTTAGGGAGTCTTGTTTTCAGATTAGCTTTGTTAAAATCCCCAGCTACAATGAATGCAGCCTCCGGATAAATGGTTTCCAGTTTGCAAAGAGTTAAATAAAGTTCATTCAGAGCCATCGATGTGTCTGCTTGGGGGGGATATATACGGCTGTGATTATAATCGAAGAGAATTCTCTTGGAAGACAATGCGGTCTACATTTGATTGTGAGGAATTCTAAATCAGGTGAACAGAAGGATTTGAGTTCCTGTATGTTTCCTTCATCACACCATGTCTCGTTAGTCATGAGGCATACGCCCCCGCCACTCTTCTTACCAGAAAGATGTTTGTTTCTGTCGGCGCGATGCGTGGAGAAACCCGTTGGCTGCACCGCATCGGATAGCGTCTCTCCAGTGAGCCATGTTTCGGTGAAGCAGAGGACGTTACAGTCTCTGATGTCCCTCTGGAATGCCACCCGTGCTCGGATTTCGTCAACCTTGTTGTCAAGAGACTGGACATTGGCAAGAAGAATGCTGGGGAGTGGTGCGCGATGTGCCCTTTTTCGGAGTCTGACCAGAATACCGCCTCGTTTCCCTCTTTTTCGGAGTCGTTTTCTTGGGTCGCTGCATGCGATCCATTCCGTTGTCCTGTTTGTAAGGCAGAACACAGGATCCGCGTCGCGGAAAACATATTCTTGGTCGTACTGATGGTGAGTTGACGCTGATCTTATATTCAGTAGTTCTTCTCGACTGTGTGTAATGAAACCTAAGATGACCTGGGGTACTAATGTAAGAAATAACACGTTTCCTAGGAACGCGAAGCGAGGCGGCCAACTCTTTTGAGTTTGTACTGCAGGATGCAAATTTCTGTTTAAAAAAGCTAGCCTTAGCTTTCCTAACTGCCTGTGTATATTGGTTCCTAACTTCCCTGAAAAGTTGCATATCACGGGGGCTATTCGATGCTAATGCAGAACGCCACAGGATGTTTTTGTGCTGGTCAAGGGCAGACAGTTCTGGAGTGAACCAAGGGCTTTATCTATTCCTGGTTCTACATTTTTTGAATGGATGGTGAGGAAGGCACTTTTAAAGAATGACCAGGCATCCTCTACTGATGGGATGAGGTCAATATCCTTCCAGGAAACCCGGGCCAGGTCGATTAGAAAGGCCTGCTCGCAGAAGTGTTTTAGGGTGCGTTTGACAGTGATGAGGGGTGATCGTTTGCTCGCAGACTCATTACGGATGCAGGAAATGAGGCAGTGATCGCTGAGATCTTGGTTGAAAACAGCAGAGGTGTATTTGGAGGGCGAGTTAGTTAGGATGATATCTATGAGGGTGCCTGTGTTTATGGATTTGGGGTTATATCTGGTAGGTTCATTGATACATTGTGTGAGATTGAGGGCATCAAGCTTAGATTGTAGGATGGCCGGGTTTAGGTCACCTAGCAGCACGAGCTCAGAAGATAGATGGGGGGCAATCAAATCACATATGGTGTCGAGGGCACAGCTGGGGGCAGAGGGTGGTCTATAGCAAACGGCAACGGTGAGAGACTTGTTTCTGGAAAGGTTAATTTTTAGAAGTAGAAGCTCAAATGTTTGGGGTACAGACCTGGATAGTAAGACATAACTCTGCAGGTTATCTTTGCAGTAAATTGCAACACCGCCCCCTTTGGCAGTTCTATCTTGTCGGAAAATGTTATAGTTAGGAATGGAAATTTCCAGGTTTTTGGTGGTCTTCCTAAGCCAGTATTCAGACACGGCTAGGACATCCGGATTGGTGGAGTGTGCTAGGGCAGTGAATCAAGCAAACTTAGTGGCTTCTAATGTTAACATGCATGAAACCAAGGCTTTTATGGTTGCAGAAGTCAACAAATGAGAGAGCCTGGGGGATGGGAGTGGAGGTAGACACTGCAGGGCTTGGATTAACCTCTACATCACCGGAGGAACAGAGGAGGAGTAGGATAAGGGTACAGCTAAAGGCTAACAGAACTGGACACCTAGTACGTTCAGAACAGAGAGTAAAAGGAGCAGGTTTCTGGGCACGGTAGAATATATTCAAGGCATAATGTACAGACAAAGGTATAGTAGGATGCGAATACAGTGGGGGTAAACCTGTGCATATAGTGATAATGAAAGAGATATTGTCTCTAGAAATAGCTTTTAAACCAGGTGATGTCACTGCGTGTGTGGGTGGTGGAACTAAATTGTTAGCCGAGGCATGTTGAGCAGTGCTAGAGGCTCTACAGTGAAATAAAACAATAGTTACAAACCAGAACAGCAAGCGACACGGCGTGGTGACGTTAGGGAAAGGCATGCCGAGCCGGGTGATCATACAAGTCCAGTGCGTGGCTTCAGGCAGCTAGCAGCACGGGGCTGGCAGGCTAACAGAAAGGGCTTAGAGGGATGACGCGACGGAGGGAAGTCTTTTGTGGCCCCCTCGTGCAGTTACATCAGCAGACGGATCAGCAGGGCTCCGTGTGGTAAACCAGGACAATTGGCAAAATATGTATAGTGGGCTTAGAAATATGTCCGAAGGGCCTCTTAAACCAGCAGTCCAATGTGCTTTAGATAGCTAGCAGGCCGCAGATTAGCAGCTGTGCGTTCAGGGGTTGTTAGCTGCTATAATTCCAGGTGGGAAAAAAATATATAATAAAAATGTCAACAAAAAATAAATAGGTTCAGAGATTGTGGTCGGAATCCGAAGATATGGAGAAGAATAATTCAGACTAGCTCTGGTTTGAGTCTCGCTGTACAGACTGGCGAGAGTTGTCCGGGATAAAGGTAGCTGATGACCGCTAGCAAAGAATAGCTGACTGCTAGTGGCTTCTGAATGTATTCGATGGGCCTCGTAAGCCAACGGGCCGTTGTGCTCTAGACAGCTAGCATTCAGGGGACGTTAGCTGCGAAGGTCGGAGGGTGAAAAGGTTCAGAACTTGCGATAAGAATCCGGGGATATGGAGAGAAAAATAGGTCCGGTATGCTCTGGTTGAATCGCGTTGTACAAACTGGCGAGAGCTTTCCGAGCTAGAGGTCAGCTGATGACCGTTAGCTGGCTAGTTTATGTTGGAGAGATTCCAGTAATAGAGGCAGAGAAAAATACTTTAGAGAAAAACCAGGTCCACACCACATTGGGTGAGGCGGGTTGCAGGAGAGTATTTTTAAGTAAGGGTTTAGAAAAACTATTGTTGTTAATGATGTTCATAGTAGAGACAGAATGTATGTGGAGCCAAACATGGTCAAGGTGTGTAGTGCTATTTCTGGTTAGACCAGGGAAAACATTCTCAGACACAGCCTGCAGCCAGAAAGTGCAGTTAGTTGAAAGTGCAACATTTGCTTGCAGATCAATCAGTTCCATCTGTAGAGATCCAGAAAGTGCCCACATGAATGTCTGAGTCACCTCCTTTGAAAATCCCCTGACATCTGTTATGAGGAATGGATTCTCAATTAGAAGAAGGGGCTGCTGTCCAAGGCTGAAGCTGTCAAAGCGATTTCTGAAGTTTCCAATCAGAGTATCTATGAAGTCAACATGAGGAGAAACATCTCTCACCCTGAATCTGATCCTGCACTTTTGTGAAGTGTGCTCAGTCTCCTTGAAGATCTTCCTTGAACACTTCCAGTTTCCTCTGGAAGGAGCGGACAGATGTCATAAAATCACAAACGGAGTTGTTCTTTCCCTGTACTTTCATTTGGAGCTCATTAAGGTGTGATGTCTACCAAAATCACAAACGGAGTTGTTCTTTCCCTGTAGTTTCATTTGGAGCTCATTAAGGTGTGTTGTCTACCAAAATCACAAACGGAGTTGTTCTTTCCCTGTAGTTTCATTTGGAGCTCATTAAGGTGTGTTGTCTACCAAAATCACAAACGGAGTTGTTCTTTCCCTGTAGTTTCATTTGGAGCTCATTAAGGTGTGATGTCTACCAAAATCACAAACGGAGTTGTTCTTTCCCTGTAGTTTCATTTGGAGCTCATTAAGGTGTGATGTCTACCAAAATCACAAACGGAGTTGTTCTTTCCCTGTAGTTTCATTTGGAGCTCATTAAGGTGTGATGTCTACCAAAATCACAAACGGAGTTGTTCTTTCCCTGTAGTTTCATTTGGAGCTCATTAAGGTGTGATGTCTACCAAAATCACAAACGGAGTTGTTCTTTCCCTGTAGTTTCATTTGGAGCTCATTAAGGTGTGATGTCTACCAAAATCACAAACGGAGTTGTTCTTTCCCTGTAGTTTCATTTGGAGCTCATTAAGGTGTGACCAAAAGTGAAAACTGTGTCGCCTTCTGGCTCTTGAGCTGTACAAGGAAATCTGTTACTTCCATTTATGGACCAAAAGCGTTCCAACACCCTGCCTTCACTGAGCCATCTTACGTTGTTGTGCAGCAGTAGGTCATTTGCATTTGCCTCAACTTCTTTCAGGAATCCTCTCAGCAGGCGATGTTGATGAGATGAGGATTCCCTGAAAAAGTTGATGAGTTTCATCATTATATTCATCACTTCAGCATACTCTTCTGACAGATTGGCGCACAGGACAGACTGATGAATGATGCAGTGGTAAGCTGTGAGATCAGGGTTGTCCTCTTTCAGCCGTGCCACAGCTCCTCTCTCTCATCCTGTCATGGCAGGGCAGATGGCAGATATATCCCTCTCTTTCTCATCATCTCCTTTGTGACCATGTCTATGCCCTTTCCTCTTGTATGTGTCTCGAGTGGTGTTACACCTAACAGGTCTTCACTGAATTCTTTCTTCTCTGTGTGGTAAGTCGAGCATTATCACTCACATCAGTAGATTCATCAACAGCATAATGCTCTGCATGGTGCTCTCCGAATAGCTCCATCACGCTGTGTTAATACATCCTCTGTTAGTATTTCACTCTTTCTTGCTGCTGTTGTACGTGACATTGGGATTTGCTTGATCTCTTCACACAGCTCGTCTCTTTGTTTACCGTCAAGTAAAGTTTCAACAGCATTCGTTACACTCCATCACCACTCCCCCGTCAGTAAATGGCTTCTGGTGTTGACCCAAAATCAAAGCTGTTTTTTTGGGAACATTCGTTTGCACGTTGTTGAGCAGTGAATGCATGGGAGAGGACTCTGGTGGACCGATCACACTGGGCTTTGAGTTTATTTTGCCTGTCCTAACGTCAGACTGCTGTGGATATGTTTGCTCAAAAGATCTGTGCTTCGCCTCGTAGTGGCACTTCACGTTGGCACTTTTTATTAGAGCCACGGTCTCTGAACATATCAGGCAGAGTGGTTTGACACTCGCTGCAGGAAGGATAAAGGCATATTTGTCTGTCCACTCCTCTTTGAAAGCTACATTTTCTTTATCGACTTTCCTCATTTTTGTGCATAGCATTCTATAATTTCTCCTTTCGCTTCCGTTTTTGCTTCTCTTGCTGTCTCTCTCTCTCTAACAACATCAGTCTACTAACATGCATTGTAAACATTCGCTTTGATTGGCTGAGTTTCATGAAGTGATTTAAATAACGGACATGATTGGACAACACACAGTAGTATGGGGCGCTGTCTGGGACCTTCCCAGCTGCGCTGAGCCAGCGCAGTATGTGTACATTGGAGAAAAAAAGGGTTGCTTCATCAGTATTTAATTTAACAATTATTCATGACAAATGTGTCGAGGTCCAGATATATATATATGCCATTTAGCAGACGCTTTTATCCAAAGCGACTTACAGTCATGTGTGCATACATTCTACGTATGGGAGGTCCCGGGAATCGAACCCACTACCCTGGCGTTACAAGCGCCATGCTCTACCAACTGAGCTACAGAAGGACCAGATAGAACCTTCCGCCAATTGTGCTCCTCTGCTTTAAAGGATCATGTTTATCTTTCCTCACAGCATCTGGTCATAGCAGAAGGATGGCTTTACTACAGTGGTTCCCAACCTTTTTCAGGTAATGTACCACCAACGGAATTTTGCTCTTAATGAGTACCCCTGAAGTACCCCGTCATGTGCATTTTACCAGTAGGCCTATGGTAAAATGCAGTCTTCTGACGTATGCCCTGTGAATAGGCCAAGAACCCCCATGGGTCCTAGTATCCCCTGCTTGGGAGCCACTGGTTTATAATAGCAGGAGAGGGAAAAGGATGGCTAGAAGAGAGATTGGGCTGTGGAAAATGTACTGTGATGGAAAGATATATGTTCCTGAATTGATGAGAAAAATCACATTGACCAACCTTTTCTTGTGTTTTCGTTCATCCTTCCTCTTATGTTTCAAACTAGAAGAGCTGTGCTTTGTCTTTTTAGAGGTGTACCTGGAAAATAAAAATAATCGCTTATTGTTGTTGCTGACACTTCCACTAGTTCTTTTCCATTTATTTGAGGGAGAGGCCTGCTATTAAAACTAACTCATCCACTACCCTCCGACATCATACATTAGTGATGTAGTAGATCAGTTGGAGTATAATATAAAGTCTATAATATATGTTTTTGTTATTGCCAAAGTAATCTTGCGTGGCAGACCCATAGGGTGTCTTCTGGTGAAATACATTTATTGTCAAAGTAACTCATTTCAATACTGATCAACAACGACATTACGATGTAGGAAGTAGCTACCTGTGGAAATTCACATTATGACATGATACAGCAAGTATCTACCAGTGACGTTTGACATTATTTTTTATTTATTTTTTAATTTCACCTTTATTTAACCAGGTAGGCCAGTTGAGAACAAGTTATCATTTACAAATGCGACCTGGCCAAGATAAAGCAAAGCAGTGCGACACAAACAACAACACAGAGTTATACATGGGATAAACAAATGTAAAGTCGATAACACAATAGAAAAATCTATATACAGTGTGTGCAAATGTAGTAAGATTAGGGAGGTAAGGCAAGAAATAGGCCATAGTGGTGAAATAATTACATTTTAGCATTAACACTGGAGTGACAGATGTGTGATGATGAGGTGAAAGTAGAGTTACTGGGGTGCAAAGAGAAAAACATAATATTATGGGGATGAGGTAGTTGGATGGTCTATTTACAGATGGGCTATGTACAGGTGTACTGATCGGTAAGCTGCTCTGACAGCTGATGCTTAAAGTTAGTGAGGGAGATATAAGTCTCCAGCTTCAGTGAATTTTGCAATTCGTTCCAGTCATTGGCAGCAGACAACCTCCCTGTTCACCCACGACTGCGTGGCCATGCACGCCTCCAACTCAATCATCAAGTTTGCGGACGACACAACAGTGGTGGGCTTGATTACCAACAACGACGAGACGGCCTACAGGGAGGAGGTGAGGGCCCTCGGAGTGTGGTGTCAGGAAAATAACCTCACACTCAACATCAACAAAACTAAGGAGATGATTGTGGACTTCAGGAAAAAGCAGAGGGAACACCCCCCTATCCACATCGATGGAACAGTAGTGGAGAGGGAAGCAAAGTTTTAAGTTCCTCGGCATACACATCACAGACGAACTGAATTGGTCCACTCACACTGACAGCGTCGTGAAGAAGGCGCAGCAGCGCCTCTTCAACCTCAGGAGGCTGAAGAAATTCGGCTTGTCCCCAAAAGCACTCACAAACTTCTACAGATGCACAATGGAGAGCATCCTGGCGGGCTGTATCACCGCCTGGTACGGCAACTGCTCCGCCCTCAACCGTAAGGCTCTCTAGAGGGTAGTGAGGTCTGCACAACGCATCACCGGGGGCAAACTACCTGCCCTCCAGGACACCTACACCACCCGATGTTACAGGAAGGCCATAAAGATCATCAAGGACATCAACCACCCGAGCCACTGCCTATTCACCCCGCTATCATCCAGAAGGCGAGGTCAGTACAGGTGCATCAAAGCTGGGACCGAGAGACTGAAAAACAGCTTCTATCTCAAGGCCATCAGACTGTTAAACAGCCGCCACTAACATTGAGTGGCTGCTGCCAACACACTGTCATTGACACTGACCCAACTCCAGCCACTTTAATAATGGGAATTGATGGGAAATGATGTAAATATATCACTAGCCACTTTAAACAATGCTACCTTATATAATGTTACTTACCCTACATTATTCATCTCATATGTATACGTATATACTGTACTCTATATCATCGACTGCATCCTTATGTAATACATGTATCACTAGCCACTTTAACTATGCCACTTTGTTTACTTTGTCTACATACTCATCTCATATGTATATACTGTACTCGATACCATCTACTGTATGCTGCCCTGTACCATCACTCATTCATATATCCTTATGTACATATTCTTTATCCCCTTATTGTTAGTTAGATTACTTGTTGGTTATCACTGCATTGTCAGAACTAGAAGCACAAGCATTTCGCTTGTGGCAAATAAAAGTTGATTTGATTTGATTTGATTTAGAAAGGCGGCCATATTAGGAGTTGGCTTTGGGGATGACCAGTGAAATATACCTGCTGGAACGTGTGTTACGGGTGGGTGTTGCTATGATGACCAGTGAGCTGAGATAAGGTGAGGCTTTACCTAGCAGAGGCTTATAGATGACCTGGAGCCAGTGGGTTTGGCGACGAATATGGAGCGAGGGCCAACCAACAAGAGCATACAGGTTGCAGTGGTGGGTAGTATATGGGGCTTTGGTGACGAAATGGATGGCACTGTGATAGACTACATCCAATTTGCGTTGGAGGCAAATTGATGGAGGCTATTTTGTAAATGACATCGCCGAAGTCAAGGATCGGTAGGATAGTCAGTTCTACGAGGGTATGTTTGGCAGCATGAGTGAAGGAGGCTTTGTTGCAAAATAGGAAGCCAATTCTAGATTTAATTTTGGATTGGAGATGCTTAATGTGAGTCTGGAAGGAGAGTTTAGAGTCTAACCAGATACCTAGGTGTTTGTAGTTGTCAGAACTGTCCAGAGTATTGATGTTAGTCGGGCAGGCAGGTGCGAGCAACGGTCGGTTGAGGAGCATGCATTTAGTTTTACTTGCATTTAAAAGCAGTTGGTGGCCATGGAAGAAGTGTTGTATGGCGCTGAAGCTCGTCTGGAGGTTTATTAACACAGTGCCCAAAGAAGGGCCAGATGTTTACAGAATGGTGTCATCTGCATAGAGGTGGATCAGAGAATCACCAGCAGCAAGAGAGACATCATTGATATATACAGAAAAGAGTCAGCCCAAGAATTGAACCCTGTGGCATTGAGACTGCCAGAGGTCCAGACAACAGGCCCTCCGATTTATATATAATAATAATAAAATAATATATGCCATTTAGCAGACGCTTTTATCCAAAGCGACTTACAGTCATGTGTGCATACATTCTACGTATGGGTGGTCCCGGGAATCGAACCCACTACCCTGGCGTTACAAGCGCCATGCTCTACCAACTGAGCTACAGAAGGACCACTGAACTCTGTCTGAGAAGTAGTTGGTGAACCAGGCGAGGCAGTCATTTGAGAAACCAAGGCTATTGAGTCTGCTGATAAGAATACGGTGATTGACAGAGTCGAAAGCCTTGAACAGGTCGATGAAAACGGCCGCACAGTATTGTCTTTTATCGATGGCGGTTATGATATCAGTTAGGACCTTGAGCGTGGCTGAGGTGCACCCATGACCAGCTCGGAAACCGGATTGCACAGTGGAGAAGGTACGGTGGGATTTGAAATGGTCGGTCATCGGTTTGTTTAATTGGCTTTCGAAGACTTTAGAAAGGCAGGGCAGGATGGATATAGGTCTGTAACAGTTTGGGTCTAGTGTGTCTCCCCCTTTGAAGACAGGATACAGGAAGTAGCTACCTGTTGCATTTGACAGAATTATATGATACAGGAAGTAGGTACCTGTGGAGTTTCAAATTATGACATGAATCAGGAAGCAGCTACCTGTGGCGTTTGCTTTTCTTAGAGCTCTTGCTTTTCTTAGAGCTCTTCTTCTTTTTCTTCTTCCTCACCGGAGACAGACTGTAGTACGGAGACCTATGACAGAAACCAAAAAAAAAAACATTATGACCACGCACGCACGCACGCACGCACGCACGCACGCACGCACGCACACACACACACACACACACACACACACACACACACACACACACACACACACACACCATTATCTAAAAGCACTCTTCTATCAAAGCTGATAATATCCCTCTCTCTCTGTGTGCGTCTCTAAAATGTCAGTTTGCTCAGAGAACAGTTAGAACTGTTGTCTAGAAATAGACCCATCACACCGGGTAACCATAGTGCTGGTTTCAATAGGCCATCATAGTGATGGTTTCACTACGTAGAATGTATGCACACATGACTGTAAGTCGCTTTGGATAAAAGCGTCTGATAAATGGCATATATTACTAGGCCATCATAGTGCTGTTTTCACCGGTCCACCATAGTGCTGTTTTCACTAGGCCACCATAGTGCTGTTTTCACTAGGCCACCATAGTGCTGGTTTCAATAGGCCACCATAGTGCTGGTTTCACTAGGCCATCATAGTGCTGGTTTCAATAGGCCATCATAGTGCTGGTTTCAATAGGCCATCATAGTGATGGTTTCACTAGGCCATCATAGTGATGGTTTCACTAGGCCATCATAGTGCTGGTTTCAATAGGCCATCATAGTGCTGGTTTCAATAGGCCATCATAGTGCTGGTTTCACTAGGCCACCACATCATAGTGCTGGTTTCAATAGGCCATCATAGTGCTGTTTTCACTAGGCCACCATAGTGCTGTTTTCACTAGGCCACCATAGTGCTGGTTTCACTAGGCCATCATAGTGCTGTTTTCACTAGGCCATCATAGTGCTGGTTTCACTAGGCCATCATAGTGCTGTTTTCACTAGGCCACCATAGTGCTGTTTTCACCGGTCCACCATAGTGCTGGTTTCAATAGGCCATCATAGTGATGGTTTCACTAGGCCATCATAGTGCTGGTTTCACTCGGCCATCATAGTGCTGTTTTCACTAGGCCACCATAGTGCTGTTTTCACCGGTCCACCATAGTGCTGGTTTCAATAGGCCACAATAGTGCTGGTTTCACTAGGCCATCATAGTGCTGTTTTCAATAGGCCATCATAGTGCTGGTTTCAATAGGCCATCATAGTGCTGGTTTCAATAGGCCATCATAGTGCTGGTTTCAATAGGCCATCATAGTGATGGTTTCACTAGGCCATCATAGTGCTGGTTTCACTAGGCCACCATAGTGCTGGTTTCAATAGGCCATCATAGTGATGGTTTCACTAGGCCACCATAGTGCTGGTTTCAATAGGCCATCATAGTAATGATTTCACTAGGCCACCATAGTGCTGGTTTCAATAGGCCACCATAGTGCTGGTTTCAATAGGCCACAATAGTGCTGGTTTCACTAGGCCACCATAGTGCTGGTTTCAATAGGCCATCATAGTGCTGGTTTCAATAGGCCATCATAGTGATGGTTTCACTAGGCCATCATAGTGCTGGTTTCAATAGGCCATCATAGTGATGGTTTCAATAGGCCACCATAGTGCTGGTTTCAATAGGCCACCACATCATAGTGCTGGTTTCAATAGGCCATCATAGTGCTGGTTTTAATAGGCCATCATAGTGCTGGTTTCAATAGGCCATCATAGTGCTGGTTTCAATAGGCCATCATAGTGCTGGTTTCAATAGGCCATCATAGTGCTGGTTTCAATAGGCCATCATAGTGCTGGTTTCAATAGGCCATCATAGTGCTGGTTTCACTAGGCCATCATAGTGCTGGTTTCACTAGGCCATCATAGTGCTGGTTTCAATAGGCCATCATAGTGCTGGTTTCACTAGGCCATCATAGTGCTGGTTTCACTAGGCCATCATAGTGCTGGTTTCACTAGGCCACCATAGTGCTGGTTTCACTAGGCCATCATAGTGCTGGTTTCAATAGGCCACCATAGTGCTGGTTTCACTAGGCCATCATAGTGCTGGTTTCACTAGGCCATCATAGTGCTGGTTTCACTAGGCCAACATAGTGCTGGTTTCACTAGGCCATCATAGTGCTGGTTTCAATAGGCCACCACATCATAGTGCTGGTTTCACTAGGCCATCATGGTGCTGGTTTCACTAGGCCATCATAGTGCTGGTTTCAATAGGCCATCATAGTGCTGGTTTCAATAGGCCATCATAGTGCTGGTTTCAATAGGCCATCATAGTGCTGGTTTCAATAGGCCATCATAGTGCTGGTTTCAATAGGCCATCATAGTGCTGGTTTCAATAGGCCATCATAGTGCTGGTTTCACTAGGCCATCATAGTGCTGGTTTCACTAGGCCATCATAGTGCTGGTTTCAATAGGCCATCATAGTGCTGGTTTCACTAGGCCATCATAGTGCTGGTTTCACTAGGCCATCATAGTGCTGGTTTCACTAGGCCACCATAGTGCTGGTTTCACTAGGCCATCATAGTGCTGGTTTCAATAGGCCACCATAGTGCTGGTTTCACTAGGCCATCATAGTGCTGGTTTCACTAGGCCATCATAGTGCTGGTTTCACTAGGCCATCATAGTGCTGGTTTCACTAGGCCATCATAGTGCTGGTTTCAATAGGCCACCACATCATAGTGCTGGTTTCACTAGGCCATCATAGTGCTGGTTTCACTAGGCCATCATAGTGCTGGTTTCAATAGGCCACCATAGTGCTGGTTTCACTAGGCCATCATAGTGCTGGTTTCACTAGGCCATCATAGTGCTGGTTTCAATAGGCCACCATAGTGCTGGTTTCACTAGGCCATCATAGTGCTGGTTTCACTAGGCCATCATAGTGCTGGTTTCACTAGGCCATCATAGTGCTGGTTTCACTAGGCCATCATAGTGCTGGTTTCAATAGGCCATCATAGTGCTGGTTTCACTAGGCCATCATAGTGCTGGTTTCACTAGGCCATCATAGTGCTGGTTTCACTAGGCCACCATAGTGCTGGTTTCAATAGGCCACCACATCATAGTGCTGGTTTCACTAGGCCATCATAGTGATGGTTTAACTAGGCCATCATAGTGCTGGTTTCACTAGGCCACCATAGTGCTGGTTTCAATAGGCCACCATAGTGCTGGTTTCACTAGGCCATCATAGTGCTGTTTTCACTAGGCCATCATAGTGCTGGTTTCACTAGGCCACCATAGTGCTGGTTTCACTAGGCCACCATAGTGCTGGTTTCACTAGGCCATCATAGTGATGGTTTCACTAGGCCACCATAGTGCTGGTTTCAATAGGCCACCACATCATAGTGCTGGTTTCAATAGGCCATCATAGTGCTGGTTTCACTAGGCCATCATAGTGCTGGTTTCACTAGGCCATCATAGTGCTGGTTTCACTAGGCCATCATAGTGCTGGTTTCACTAGGCCACCATAGTGCTGGTTTCAATAGGCCACCACATCATAGTGCTGGTTTCACTAGGCCACCATAGTGTTGGTTTCAATAGGCCATGATAGTGATGGTTTCACTAGGCCATCATAGTGCTGGTTTCACTAGGCCATCATAGTGCTGGTTTCAATAGGCCATCATAGTGATGGTTTCACTAGGCCACCATAGTGTTGGTTTCAATAGGCCATCATAGTGATGGTTTCACTAGGCCATCATAGTGCTGGTTTCACTAGGCCATCATAGTGCTGGTTTCAATAGGCCATCATAGTGATGGTTTCACTAGGCCACCATAGTGCTGGTTTCACTAGGCCACCATAGTGCTGTTTTCACTAGGCCACCATAGTGATGGTTTCACTAGGCCACCATAGTGATGGTTTCACTAGGCCATCATAGTGCTGGTTTCACTAGGCCATCATAGTGCTCGTTTCAATAGGCCATCATAGTGATGGTTTCACTAGGCCACCATAGTGCTGTTTTCACCGGTCCACCATAGTGCTGTTTTCACCGGTCCACCATAGTGCTGGTTTCATTAGGCCACCATAGTGCTGGTTTCACTAGGCCATCATAGTGCTGGTTTCACTAGGCCATCATAGTGCTGGTTTCAATAGGCCACCATAGTGCTGGTTTCACTAGGCCATCATAGTGCTGGTTTCACTAGGCCATCATAGTGCTGGTTTCACTAGGCCATCATAGTGCTGGTTTCACTAGGCCATCATAGTGCTGGTTTCAATAGGCCATCATAGTGCTGGTTTCACTAGGCCATCATAGTGCTGGTTTCACTAGGCCATCATAGTGCTGGTTTCACTAGGCCACCATAGTGCTGGTTTCAATAGGCCACCACATCATAGTGCTGGTTTCACTAGGCCATCATAGTGATGGTTTAACTAGGCCATCATAGTGCTGGTTTCACTAGGCCACCATAGTGCTGGTTTCAATAGGCCACCATAGTGCTGGTTTCACTAGGCCATCATAGTGCTGTTTTCACTAGGCCATCATAGTGCTGGTTTCACTAGGCCACCATAGTGCTGGTTTCACTAGGCCACCATAGTGCTGGTTTCACTAGGCCATCATAGTGATGGTTTCACTAGGCCACCATAGTGCTGGTTTCAATAGGCCACCACATCATAGTGCTGGTTTCAATAGGCCATCATAGTGCTGGTTTCACTAGGCCATCATAGTGCTGGTTTCACTAGGCCATCATAGTGCTGGTTTCACTAGGCCATCATAGTGCTGGTTTCACTAGGCCACCATAGTGCTGGTTTCAATAGGCCACCACATCATAGTGCTGGTTTCACTAGGCCACCATAGTGTTGGTTTCAATAGGCCATGATAGTGATGGTTTCACTAGGCCATCATAGTGCTGGTTTCACTAGGCCATCATAGTGCTGGTTTCAATAGGCCATCATAGTGATGGTTTCACTAGGCCACCATAGTGTTGGTTTCAATAGGCCATCATAGTGATGGTTTCACTAGGCCATCTTAGTGCTGGTTTCACTAGGCCATCATAGTGCTGGTTTCAATAGGCCATCATAGTGATGGTTTCACTAGGCCACCATAGTGCTGGTTTCACTAGGCCACCATAGTGCTGTTTTCACTAGGCCACCATAGTGATGGTTTCACTAGGCCACCATAGTGATGGTTTCACTAGGCCATCATAGTGCTGGTTTCACTAGGCCATCATAGTGCTCGTGTCAATAGGCCATCATAGTGATGGTTTCACTCGCCACCATAGTGCTGTTTTCACCGGTCCACCATAGTGCTGTTTTCACCGGTCCACCATAGTGCTGGTTTCATTAGGCCACCATAGTGCTGTTTTCACCGGTCCACCATAGTGCTGTTTTCACCGGTCCACCATAGTGCTGGTTTCACTAGGCCATCATAGTGCTGGTTTCAATAGGCCATCATAGTGATGGTTTCACTAGGCCATCATAGTGCTGGTTTCACTAGGCCACCATAGTGCTGGTTTCACTAGGCCATCATAGTGCTGGTTTCAATAGGCCATCATAGTGCTGATTTCAATAGGCCATCATAGTGATGGTTTCACTAGGCCATCATAGTGCTGGTTTCAATAGGCCATCATAGTGCTGTTTTCACTAGGCCACCATAGTGCTGGTTTCACTAGGCCATCATAGTGCTGGTTTCACTAGGCCATCATAGTGCTGGTTTCAATAGGCCACCACATCATAGTGCTGGTTTCACTAGGCCATCATAGTGCTGGTTTCACTAGGCCACCATAGTGCTGGTTTCACTAGGCCATCATAGTGATGGTTTCACTAGGCCACCATAGTGCTGGTTTCAATAGGCCACCATAGTGCTGGTTTCACTAGGCCATCATAGTGCTGGTTTCACTAGGCCATCATAGTGCTTATTTCAATAGGCCATCATAGTGATGGTTTCACTAGCCATCATAGTGCTGGTTTCAATAGGCCATCATAGTGCTGTTTTCACTAGGCCACCATAGTGCTGGTTTCACTAGGCCATCATAGTGCTGGTTTCACTAGGCCATCATAGTGCTGGTTTCAATAGGCCATCATAGTGATGGTTTCACTAGGCCACCATAGTGCTGGTTTCAATAGGCCACCACATCATAGTGCTGGTTTCACTAGGCCATCATAGTGATGGTTTCACTAGGCCATCATAGTGCTGGTTTCAATAGGCCACCATAGTGCTGGTTTCACTAGGCTATCATAGTGCTGGTTTCACTAGGCCATCATAGTGCTGGTTTCAATAGGCCATCATAGTGATGGTTTCACTAGGCCATCATAGTGCTGGTTTCACTAGGCCATCATAGTGCTGGTTTCAATAGGCCATCATAGTGATGGTTTCACTAGGCCACCATAGTGCTGGTTTCAATAGGCCACCACATCATAGTGCTGGTTTCACTAGGCCACCATAGTGTTGGTTTCAATAGGCCATGATAGTGATGGTTTCACTAGGCCATCATAGTGCTGGTTTCACTAGGCCATCATAGTGCTGGTTTCAATAGGCCATCATAGTGATGGTTTCACTAGGCCACCATAGTGTTGGTTTCAATAGGCCATCATAGTGATGGTTTCACTAGGCCATCATAGTGCTGGTTTCACTAGGCCATCATAGTGCTGGTTTCAATAGGCCATCATAGTGATGGTTTTACTAGGCCACCATAGTGCTGGTTTCACTAGGCCACCA
This sequence comes from Oncorhynchus keta, assembly GCF_023373465.1. Taxonomy (NCBI): domain Eukaryota; kingdom Metazoa; phylum Chordata; class Actinopteri; order Salmoniformes; family Salmonidae; genus Oncorhynchus; species Oncorhynchus keta. The sequence goes on along the minus strand of NC_068445.1, from coordinate 37,479,498 downwards.
TAGTGCTGTTTTCACTAGGCCACCATAGTGATGGTTTCACTAGGCCACCATAGTGATGGTTTCACTAGGCCATCATAGTGCTGGTTTCACTAGGCCATCATAGTGCTCGTTTCAATAGGCCATCATAGTGATGGTTTCACTCGGCCACCATAGTGCTGTTTTCACCGGTCCACCATAGTGCTGTTTTCACCGGTCCACCATAGTGCTGGTTTCATTAGGCCACCATAGTGCTGTTTTCACCGGTCCACCATAGTGCTGTTTTCACCGGTCCACCATAGTGCTGGTTTCACTAGGCCATCATAGTGCTGGTTTCACTAGGCCATCATAGTGCTGGTTTCAATAGGCCATCATAGTGATGGTTTCACTAGGCCACCATAGTGCTGGTTTCACTAGGCCATCATAGTGCTGGTTTCACTAGGCCATCATAGTGCTGGTTTCACTAGGCCATCATAGTGCTGGTTTCAATAGGCCATCATAGTGATGGTTTCACTAGGCCACCATAGTGCTGGTTTCACTAGGCCACCATAGTGCTGTTTTCACTAGGCCACCATAGTGATGGTTTCACTAGGCCACCATAGTGATGGTTTCACTAGGCCATCATAGTGCTGGTTTCACTAGGCCATCATAGTGCTCGTTTCAATAGGCCATCATAGTGATGGTTTCACTCGGCCACCATAGTGCTGTTTTCACCGGTCCACCATAGTGCTGTTTTCACCGGTCCACCATAGTGCTGGTTTCATTAGGCCACCATAGTGCTGTTTTCACCGGTCCACCATAGTGCTGTTTTCACCGGTCCACCATAGTGCTGGTTTCACTAGGCCATCATAGTGCTGGTTTCAATAGGCCATCATAGTGATGGTTTCACTAGGCCATCATAGTGCTGGTTTCACTAGGCCACCATAGTGCTGGTTTCACTAGGCCATCATAGTGCTGGTTTCAATAGGCCATCATAGTGCTGATTTCAATAGGCCATCATAGTGATGGTTTCACTAGGCCATCATAGTGCTGGTTTCAATAGGCCATCATAGTGCTGTTTTCACTAGGCCACCATAGTGCTGGTTTCACTAGGCCATCATAGTGCTGGTTTCACTAGGCCATCATAGTGCTGGTTTCAATAGGCCACCACATCATAGTGCTGGTTTCACTAGGCCATCATAGTGATGGTTTCACTAGGCCACCATAGTGCTGGTTTCAATAGGCCACCACATCATAATGCTGGTTTCACTAGGCCATCATAGTGATGGTTTCACTAGGCCACCATAGTGCTGGTTTCACTAGGCCATCATAGTGCTGGTTTCACTAGGCCATCATAGTGCTGGTTTCAATAGGCCATCATAGTGATGGTTTCACTAGGCCACCATAGTGCTGGTTTCACTAGGCCACCATAGTGCTGTTTTCACTAGGCCACCATAGTGATGGTTTCACTAGGCCATCATAGTGCTGGTTTCACTAGGCCATCATAGTGCTGGTTTCAATAGGCCACCACATCATAGTGCTGGTTTCACTAGGCCATCATAGTGATGGTTTCACTAGGCCACCATAGTGCTGGTTTCAATAGGTCACCACATCATAGTGCTGGTTTCACTAGGCCATCATAGTGATGGTTTCACTAGGCCACCATAGTGCTGGTTTCAATAGGCCACCATAGTGCTGGTTTCACTAGGCCATCATAGTGATGGTTTCACTAGGCCATCATAGTGCTGATTTCAATAGGCCATCATAGTGATGGTTTCACTAGGCCATCATAGTGCTGGTTTCAATAGGCCATCATAGTGCTGTTTTCACTAGGCCACCATAGTGCTGGTTTCACTAGGCCATCATAGTGCTGGTTTCACTAGGCCATCATAGTGCTGGTTTCAATAGGCCATCATAGTGATGGTTTCACTAGGCCACCATAGTGCTGGTTTCAATAGGCCACCACATCATAGTGCTGGTTTCACTAGGCCATCATAGTGATGGTTTCACTAGGCCATCATAGTGCTGGTTTCAATAGGCCACCATAGTGCTGGTTTCACTAGGCTATCATAGTGCTGGTTTCACTAGGCCATCATAGTGCTGGTTTCAATAGGCCATCATAGTGATGGTTTCACTAGGCCATCATAGTGCTGGTTTCACTAGGCCATCATAGTGCTGGTTTCAATAGGCCATCATAGTGATGGTTTCACTAGGCCACCATAGTGCTGGTTTCACTAGGCCACCATAGTGCTGTTTTCACTAGGACACCATAGTGATGGTTTCACTAGGCCACCATAGTGATGGTTTCACTAGGCCATCATAGTGCTGGTTTCACTAGGCCATCATAGTGCTGGTTTCAATAGGCCATCATAGTGATGGTTTCACTCGGCCACCATAGTGCTGTTTTCACCGGTCCACCATAGTGCTGTTTTCACCGGTCCACCATAGTGCTGGTTTCACTAGGCCACCATAGTGCTGTTTTCACCGGTCCAATATAGTGCTGTTTTCACCGGTCCACCATAGTGCTGGTTTCACTAGGCCATCATAGTGCTGGTTTCAATAGGCCATCATAGTGATGGTTTCACTAGGCCACCATAGTGCTGGTTTCACTAGGCCATCATAGTGCTGGTTTCAATAGGCCATCATAGTGATGGTTTCACTAGGCCACCATAGTGCTGGTTTCACTAGGCCACCATAGTGCTGTTTTCACTAGGACACCATAGTGATGGTTTCACTAGGCCACCATAGTGATGGTTTCACTAGGCCATCATAGTGCTGGTTTCACTAGGCCATCATAGTGCTGGTTTCAATAGGCCATCATAGTGATGGTTTCACTCGGCCACCATAGTGCTGTTTTCACCGGTCCACCATAGTGCTGTTTTCACCGGTCCACCATAGTGCTGGTTTCACTAGGCCACCATAGTGCTGTTTTCACCGGTCCAATATAGTGCTGTTTTCACCGGTCCACCATAGTGCTGGTTTCACTAGGCCATCATAGTGCTGGTTTCAATAGGCCATCATAGTGATGGTTTCACTAGGCCATCATAGTGCTGGTTTCACTAGGCCACCATAGTGCTGGTTTCACTAGGCCATCATAGTGCTGGTTTCAATAGGCCATCATAGTGCTGATTTCAATAGGCCATCATAGTGATGGTTTCACTAGGCCATCATAGTGCTGGTTTCAATAGGCCATCATAGTGCTGTTTTCACTAGGCCACCATAGTGCTGGTTTCAGGATGGTAAGTTGGTGGTTGAAGATATCCCTCTAGTGGTGTGGGGGATGTGCTGGCAAAGTGGGTGGGGTTATATCCTTCCTGTTTGGCCCTGTCCGGGGTGTCCTCGGATGGGGCCACAGTGCTGACCCCTCCTGTCTCAGCCTCCAGTATTTATGCTGCAGTAGTTTATGTGTCGGGGGGCTAGGGTCAGTTTGTTATATCTGGAGTACTTCTCCTGTCCTATTCGGTGTCCTGTGTGAATCTAAGTGTGGTTCTCTAATTCTCTCCTTCTCTCTTTCTTTCTCTCTCTCGGAGGACCTGAGCCCTAGGACCATGTCCCAGGACTACCTGACATGAGGACTCCTTGCTGTCCCCAGTCCACCTGGCCATGCTCCTGCTCCAGTTTCAACTGACCTGAGCCCTAGGACCGTGCCCCAGGACTACCTGACATGAAGGCTCCTTGCTGTCCCCAGTCCACCTGACTGTGCTGCTGCTCCAGTTTCAACTGTTCTGCCTTATTATTATTCGACCATGCTGGTCATTTATGAACATTTGAACATCTTGGTCATGTTCTGTTATAATCTCTACCCGGCACAGCCAGAAGAGGACTGGCCACCCCACATAGCCCGGTTCCTCTCTAGGTTTCTTCCTAGGTTTTGGCCTTTCTAGGGAGTTTTTCCTAGCCACCGTGCTTTTACACCTGCATTGTTTGCTGTTTGGGGTTTTAGGCTGGGTTTCTGTACAGCACTTTGAGATATCAGCTGATGTACGAAGGGCTATATAAATAAATTTGATTTGATTTGATTTGATTTTGATTCACTAGGCCATCATAGTGCTGGTTTCACTAGGCCATCATAGTGCTGGTTTCAATAGGCCACCACATCATAGTGCTGGTTTCACTAGGCCATCATAGTGATGGTTTCACTAGGCCACCATAGTGCTGGTTTCAATAGGCCACCACATCATAGTGCTGGTTTCACTAGGCCATCATAGTGATGGTTTCACTAGGCCACCATAGTGCTGGTTTCAATAGGCCACCATAGTGCTGGTTTCACTAGGCCATCATAGTGCTGGTTTCACTAGGCCATCATAGTGCTGATTTCAATAGGCCATCATAGTGATGGTTTCACTAGGCCATCATAGTGCTGGTTTCAATAGGCCATCATAGTGCTGTTTTCACTAGGCCACCATAGTGCTGGTTTCACTAGGCCATCATAGTGCTGGTTTCACTAGGCCATCATAGTGCTGGTTTCAATAGGCCATCATAGTGATGGTTTCACTAGGCCACCATAGTGCTGGTTTCAATAGGCCACCACATCATAGTGCTGGTTTCACTAGGCCATCATAGTGATGGTTTCACTAGGCCATCATAGTGCTGGTTTCAATAGGCCACCATAGTGCTGGTTTCACTAGGCTATCATAGTGCTGGTTTCACTAGGCCATCATAGTGCTGGTTTCAATAGGCCATCATAGTGATGGTTTCACTAGGCCATCATAGTGCTGGTTTCACTAGGCCATCATAGTGCTGGTTTCAATAGGCCATCATAGTGATGGTTTCACTAGGCCACCATAGTGCTGGTTTCACTAGGCCACCATAGTGCTGTTTTCACTAGGACACCATAGTGATGGTTTCACTAGGCCACCATAGTGATGGTTTCACTAGGCCATCATAGTGCTGGTTTCACTAGGCCATCATAGTGCTGGTTTCAATAGGCCATCATAGTGATGGTTTCACTCGGCCACCATAGTGCTGTTTTCACCGGTCCACCATAGTGCTGTTTTCACCGGTCCACCATAGTGCTGGTTTCACTAGGCCACCATAGTGCTGTTTTCACCGGTCCAATATAGTGCTGTTTTCACCGGTCCACCATAGTGCTGGTTTCACTAGGCCATCATAGTGCTGGTTTCAATAGGCCATCATAGTGATGGTTTCACTAGGCCACCATAGTGCTGGTTTCACTAGGCCATCATAGTGCTGGTTTCAATAGGCCATCATAGTGCTGGTTTCAATAGGCCATCATAGTGCTGATTTCAATAGGCCATCATAGTGATGGTTTCACTAGGCCATCATAGTGCTGGTTTCAATAGGCCATCATAGTGCTGTTTTCACTAGGCCACCATAGTGCTGGTTTCACTAGGCCATCATAGTGCTGGTTTCACTAGGCCATCATAGTGCTGGTTTCAATAGGCCACCACATCATAGTGCTGGTTTCACTAGGCCATCATAGTGATGGTTTCACTAGGCCACCATAGTGCTGGTTTCAATAGGCCACCACATCATAGTGCTGGTTTCACTAGGCCATCATAGTGATGGTTTCACTAGGCCACCATAGTGCTGGTTTCAATAGGCCACCATAGTGCTGGTTTCACTAGGCCATCATAGTGCTGGTTTCACTAGGCCATCATAGTGCTGATTTCAATAGGCCATCATAGTGATGGTTTCACTAGGCCATCATAGTGCTGGTTTCAATAGGCCATCATAGTGCTGTTTTCACTAGGCCACCATAGTGCTGGTTTCACTAGGCCATCATAGTGCTGGTTTCACTAGGCCATCATAGTGCTGGTTTCAATAGGCCATCATAGTGATGGTTTCACTAGGCCACCATAGTGCTGGTTTCAATAGGCCACCACATCATAGTGCTGGTTTCACTAGGCCATCATAGTGATGGTTTCACTAGGCCATCATAGTGCTTGTTTCAATAGGCCACCATAGTGCTGGTTTCACTAGGCTATCATAGTGCTGGTTTCACTAGGCCATCATAGTGCTGGTTTCAATAGGCCATCATAGTGATGGTTTCACTAGGCCATCATAGTGCTGGTTTCACTAGGCCATCATAGTGCTGGTTTCAATAGGCCATCATAGTGATGGTTTCACTAGGCCACCATAGTGCTGGTTTCACTAGGCCACCATAGTGCTGTTTTCACTAGGACACCATAGTGATGGTTTCACTAGGCCACCATAGTGATGGTTTCACTAGGCCATCATAGTGCTGGTTTCACTAGGCCATCATAGTGCTGGTTTCAATAGGCCATCATAGTGATGGTTTCACTCGGCCACCATAGTGCTGTTTTCACCGGTCCACCATAGTGCTGTTTTCACCGGTCCACCATAGTGCTGGTTTCACTAGGCCACCATAGTGCTGTTTTCACCGGTCCAATATAGTGCTGTTTTCACCGGTCCACCATAGTGCTGGTTTCACTAGGCCATCATAGTGCTGGTTTCAATAGGCCATCATAGTGATGGTTTCACTAGGCCACCATAGTGCTGGTTTCACTAGGCCATCATAGTGCTGGTTTCAATAGGCCATCATAGTGCTGTTTTCACTAGGCCACCATAGTGCTGGTTTCACTAGGCCATCATAGTGCTGGTTTCAATAGGCCATCATAGTGCTGGTTTCAATAGGCCATCATAGTGATGGTTTCAATAGGCCATCATAGTGATGGTTTCAATAGGCCATCATAGTGATGGTTTCACTAGGCCACCATAGTGCTGTTTTCACTAGGCCATCATAGTGCTGGTTTCAATAGGCCATCATAGTGATGGTTTCACTAGGCCACCATTGTGCTGTTTTCACTAGGCCATCATAGTGCTGGTTTCAATAGGCCATCATATTGCTGTTTTCACTAGGCCATCATAGTGCTGTTTTCACTAGGCCATCATAGTGATGGTTTCAATAGGCCATCATAGTGATGGTTTCACTAGGCCATCATAGTGCTGGTTTCAATAGGCCATCATAGTGCTGTTTTCACTAGGCCATCATAGTGATGGTTTTACTAGGCCATCATAGTGCTGGTTTCAATAGGCCATCATAGTGATGGTTTCACTAGGCCATCATAGTGCTGGTTTCACTAGGCCATCATAGTGCTGGTTTCACTAGGCCATCATAGTGCTGGTTCCACTAGGCCACCACATCATAGTGCTGGTTTCAATAGGCCACCATAGTGCTGGTTTCACTAGGCCACCACATCATAGTGATGGTTTCACTAGGCCATCATAGTGCTGGTTTCACTAGGCCATCATAGTGCTGGTTTCACTCGGCCATCATAGTGATGGTTTCACTAGGCCATCATAGTGATGGTTTCACTAGGCCACCACATCATAGTGATGGTTTCACTAGGCCATCATAGTGATGGTTTTACTAGGCCATCATAGTGATGGTTTCACTAGGCCATCATAGTGATGGTTTCACTAGGCCATCATAGTGATGGTTTCACTAGGCCATCATAGTGATGCTTTCACTAGGCCACCACATCATAGTGATGGTTTCACTAGGCCATCATAGTGCTGGTTTCACTCGACCATCATAGTGATGGTTTCACTAGGCCATCATAGTGTTGGTTTCACTCGGCCATCATAGTGATGGTTTCACTAGGCCACCATAGTGCTGGTTTCACTAGGCCATCATAGTGATGGTTTCACTAGGCCACCATAGTGCTGGTTTCACTAGGCCACCATAGTGCTCGTTTCACTAGGCCACCATAGTGATGTTTTCACCGGTCCACCATAGTGCTGGTTTCACTAGGCCACCAGAGTGATGATTTCACTAGGCCACCAGAGTGCTGGTTTCACTAGGCCACCATATTGTTGGTTTCACCGGGCCACCATAGTGCTGGTTTCACAAGGCCACCAGAGTGATGGTTTCACTAGGCCAGCATAGTGCTGGTTTCACTAGGCCACCATAGTGCTGGTTTCACTAGGACAAAAGAGTGCTGGTTTCATTTATGAACTGACCTTTCCCTCTTCCTCTTTCTCTCCGATTTCCTCCTCTTCTTCTTCCCCTTGGAAGCGTGGGGCCGAGGGGAAAGATCGTCATCAAACAACACACTGCAACAGGAGAGAGACAGGGATGGACAGGGTTACCGATGTGTTCTCCTCAGGGAGACTAAGGTTTCTGCAGTACTGTATGAGACTCCTGCAGGACCCCTGTATACAGGGACTCTGTATGCTAACAGCATTGCCAATCAACTATATTTGGGGCCACACAGGAATGACTATAAAAATAAAGTAATTTTAATAATTTACTGTCTCCCCAAGAAAATAGTTCCAACGTGACCAACTGACAAAAATGTAGGATACATGTTCGCTTAAAGCTCAGACACCAATAAGTTTGCCTGCCGAGAGTACTTAGCAGCCCTGAACGGTGTCGGCAGTCAAACTCTTTTGTGTCCACACAGCAAAGACCTTGAAGTTGTCAGACACTCAACCTTGTTATAATACTCCAAACCAGAAGATGTCAATAGCATTGTTTTGCAATGCATATCCATGCGTATTGCTTGTGGTCTAGATTCCAAGCTATCTGCCCTGTATCTATTTTATACAAAGCCCTTGTTGTTACTAGCCAGATGGCCACAGCTAGATAACTAAAATGTATTTCACTCTCCATAATCCTATACTGCCAGTGCCAGCCCATAGCCAAATGTTTAGCTAGCTAGCACAACATAACTAGGTAGACAGCTAAGACACTGCACAAACGCAGCAGCCAACACAGGAGCTGTTTCATGAAAACTAGAATTAAATTATAATGTCTATACTAGCTAAAGTGGGTAGCTATCTTGGAGGAAGTATTTAGTGTTGTCTGCATTGCGTCTGTGCACTTAGCTAGCTACCATCCCATAGCCTACAATGCAAATTACATGTAATGGTTCATGTATGGATGTACGGAGAAAATGCCCTCTTATATCCTATTTTATTTGTTGGGGCTCTTCCGACATGGGGGATCGTGCTCTCTGATTGGCTCAAAGTCAAGTTGTTGGCCACTGGCGAGCATCAGCAGTCGAGAACAGTTGCACATAATCGAAAAGGCAGCGAACGGGCTATTACAGCTTCACTACAGCCAGGGCCCTCAGCTAACTTCACAGCAATTAGATCAGGGAGTAGTGGAAATGTAGCCATGATGAATTTACATTCCTGCTTAGACCTTATGGCAAGGTGCACTTTATTTTAATTTATTTTAAAATTTCTCCGTTATTTAACCAGGTAGGCAAGTTTAGAACAAGTTCTCATTTACAACTGCGACCTGGCCAAGATAAAGCAATGCAGTGTGACACGAACAACACAGAGTTACACATGGAATAAACAAACCTACAGTCAATAACGCAATAGAAAAGTATATATACAGTGTGTGCAAATGTAGTAAGATTAGGGAGGTAAGGCAATAAATAGGCCATAGTGGTGAAATAATTACAATTTAGCAATTAAACACTGGAGTGATAGATGTGCAGAATATGAATGTACAAGCAGAGATACTGGGGTGCAAAAACTAAATAACAATATGGGAATGAGGTAGTTGGGTGGACTATTTACAGATGGGCTGTGTACAGGTGCAGTGATCGGTAAGCTGCTCTAACAGGTGATGTTTAAAGTTAGCGAGGGAGATATAAGACTCCAGCTTCAGTGATATTTGCAATTCGTTCCAGTCATTGGCAGCAGAGAACTGGAAGGAAAGGCGGCAATATGAGGAGTTGGCTTTGGGGATGATCAGTGAAATATACCTGCTGGAACGTGTGCTACGGGTGGGTGCTGTGACCAGTGAGCTGAGATAAGGTGGGACTTTACCTAGCAAAGACTTATAGATGACTTAGAGCCAGTGGGTTTGGTGACAAATATGGAGCGAGGGCCAGCCAACGAGAGCATACAGGTCGCAGTGGTGGGTAGTATATGGGGCTTTGGTGACAAAAGGGATGGCACTGTGAAAGACGACATCCAATTTGCTGAGTAGAGTGTTGGAGGCTATTTTGTAAATGACATCGCCAAAGTCAAGGATCGGTAGGATGGTCAGTTCTACGAGGGTATGTTTGGCAGTATGAGTGAAGGATGCTTTGTTGCAAAATAGAAAGCCGATTCTAGATTTAATTTTGGATTGGAGATGCTTAATGTGAGTCTGGAAGGAGAGTTTACAGTCTAACCAGACACCTAGGTATTTGTAGTTGTCTACATATTCTAAGTCAGAACTGTCCAGAGTAGTGATGCTGGACGGGTGGGCGGGTGCAGGCAGCGATCGGTTGAAGAGCATGCATTTAGTTTTACTTACATTTAAGAGCAGTTGGAGGCCACGGACGGAGTGTTGTATGGCATTGAAGATTGTCTGGAGGTTTGTTAGCACAGTGTCCAAAGAAGGGCTAGAAGTATACAGAATGGTGTCGTCTGCGTAGAGGTGGATCAGAGAATCACCAGCAGCAAGACCGACATCATTGATGTAGACAGAGAAAAGAGTCGGCCCAAGAATTGAACCCTGTGGCACCCCTATAATGACTGCCAGAGGTCCGGACAACAGGCCCTCCGATTTGACACACTAAACTCTGTCTGAGAAGTAGTTGGTGAACCAGGCGAGGCAGTCATTTGAGAAGCCAAGGCTATTGAGTCTGCCGTTAAGAATGCGGTGATTGACAGAGTCGAAAGCCTTGGCCAGGTCGATGAAGACGGCTGCACAGTCTTGTCTTTTATCAATGGTGGTTATGATATTGTTTAGGACCTTGACCAGCTCGGAAACCAGATTGCATAGTGGAGAAGGTACGGTGGGATTAAAAATGGTCGGTGATCTGTTCATTAACTTGGCTTTCGCAGACTTTAGAAAGGCAGGTTAGGATAGATATAGGTCTGTAAAAGTTTGGGTCTAGAGTGTCTCCCCCTTTGAGGAGGGGGATGACCGGGGCAGATTTCCAATCTTTAGGGTTCTCAGACGATACGAAAGAGTGGTTGAACAGGCTAGTAATAGGGGTTGCAACAATTGCGGTGGATAATTTTAGAAAGAGAGTGTCCAGATTGTCTAGCCCAGCTGATTTGTACAGATTTTGCAACCCTTTCAGAACATCAGCTATCTGGATTTGGGTAAAGGAGAAATGGGGAGGCTTGAGCAAGTTGCTGTGGGGTTTGCAGAGCTGTTGACTGGGGTAGGGGTAGCCAGGTGGAAAGCATGGGCAGCCGTAGAAAAATGCTTATTGAAATTCTCAATTATCATAGACTTATCGGTGGTGACAACGTTTCCTTGCCTCAGTCCAGTTGGCAGTGGGCAGTGGGCAGTGGGCAGTGAGCAGTGGGCAGTGGGCAGTGGGCAGTGAGCAGTCTTCTTATTCTCCATGGACTTTACAGTGTCCAATAACTTTTGGGAGTTTGTGCTACAAGATGCAAATTTCTGTTTGAAGCTTGCCTTTGCATTCCTAACTGCCTGTGTATATTGGTTCCTAACTTCCTTGAAAAGTTGCATATCGCGGGGGCTTTTCCATGCTAATGCCACAGGATGTTTTTATGCTGGTCAAGGGCAGTCACTTTTTTTTTTTTTTGGGGGGTCGTTTCATTCATGTAGTGTCCGCCCCTCCCAGACATTGCCTTTCCACCCGTAGCATGTTAATTTGTCAATATAAAGATGTAACTCTTGTCGAAGCCCATCTGTCCCTCAAGATGAACGCTCATGAAATGTCCACTTAATTTTATCTCTGCAAATGGCTGATGCGTCGTGGCGACGAGGCCCTTTGAAGCACCAACAGACTGGTGGGAGTGAGGAAGAGAGGGAGTAAGTGAGACAAAGAGAGTGAGAAAGGAACAGAGAGATGTGCAAGAAAGGGTGTTTTTTCTGTGATTCATTTGGACAGCTTTGCATTGGTTTTTATAATGAGGTATTAAATGAGTGTTCTATGAAAAAGTGGAGAGTGTGTCATGGAGGAGATCAATTGGGTTGGACTCGCTGTGTGTTTATATCACTGGTGGTTGAGCTGTAAATATGTTTGGCAAGTGAAGTGATGCTGAGAGAGAGAGCAGTCACAGGTTTGTCATACACACAGTACAGAGAGGTACACACACACACACACACACACACACACACACACACACACACACACACACACACACACACACACACACACACACACACACACACACACACACACACACACACACACAGGTACAGTATGCATACAGTACATGCCCGCCTGCCCACACAAACATAAACATGCACTTATGCTGGTGAATGCAACTATTGCCTACATTTGGTTGCTGGCAGAGCACTTTGTGCATATAGATGTCAAACATTTCAAATGTGTAATCAGAGCCGTCAATACAGAGCAGGTAAAACACTGTTGATTTACAAATTAGCATGGTCCCTGAAAACTGTAAACACACGTAGTCTCTAACAGTGTCTGAGTGGCTCTAAGCATCATGCTGTTATGCAACAGGTTCTCAGTGCACACAGGCAGGGCAAGGTTTTTCTTCAAAATATAGATTTGTTATCATTTGTTTCCCCTGAGCCTCCGTTTGCCATTGAAATGCTCAGTCTGATCGTATGGGCATGTTGATACAAATGTACATATATTTACATACACAGCCCTGATTGGCGGATAGGATTGTAGACTCTAGAGCCTACCCCGCTTACCCCTTCAAAGTAGGAGGGTACATATGCAAATAAAATATGACTGGTCATTGGTTGGAATAATCAGATTGTGATGTCATGCCGTCATTCGGATGGGACGTTAAACGGGTGTCCTGACTTTCTGTGGTGACTAAAGATCCCATGGCACTTATCGTTAGAGTAGGGGTGGTAACCCTGGTATCCTGGCTAAATTCCCAATCTGGCCCTCATACCATCACGGTGTAAGGGATTTCCTCCTCTTCTTCCGAAGAAAAGAGGCGAAAAGGATCAGAGGACCAATATGCAGCGTGGTAAGTGTCCATATGGTTCTTTTTAATACGTAGAGGTACACATGAACAACTGACTACAAAAACAAGAAATGTGAAAAACCCCAAACAGTCCTATCTGGTGCAGAGACAGGAACAATCACCCACAAACACACAGTGAAACCCAGGCTACCGAAGTATGATTCTCAATCAGAGACAACTAATGACACCTGCCTCTGATTGAGAACCATACTAGGCCGAAACATAGACATACCCCAAAACATAGAAAAACAAACATAGACTGCCCACCCAAATCACACCCTGACCATACTAAAATAAATACAAAACAAAGGAAATAAAGGTCAGAACGTGACACACGGTCACCTAAATCATCCCCAGTTTTCAAATGGCTCAGTCATCCCCCTCCTCTCCCCTGTAGCTATTCCCAAGGTCGTTGCTATAAATGACAATGTGTTACCTGGTAAAATAAGGTTGAAATACAAATTGTGGGTCAAAAAGCCCATCCCACCTGAACAGGCTGAAACTCCAGGTGTTTATGTTCTTATGCTAAAAGGGTATTGTCCTCATTTTCACCATTTCAGTGTTAATTCAACCTCATAGTCTGGAAATATGTTTTTCTTTCTTTTTTTTAAATTTTATTTTACAGGAAAATCTCGTTTTTGACTGTACTGTACATATTAAAGGTTAGGATTGGGGACTGGTAATCTAATCCTAGATCTGTAGTTAAGAGTAATTTCTGGTTAGGCAATAAAGCATGATATGGTGATTGAATAAAATAAAGATGGATGAAACAGTCATAGAGATTTGTCGTATTTGCTCCAACTGTAGTAACCTTGTCCTTGAAGATCAACAGCTAATCAAAAAGGTAGCTAGCTATATGTACAACATTAGCTAGACATCTACAGAAACGACCGCAGTCAGAGACAATTTCCATCGACTGTCACGAGAGATGAATCTGAGGTGAGTCGGTTGATGTCAGTGGTTTTGCCATCATAGCCCTCTATCTTTCAATGAGCGGTTTGGTTTTAGCTCCTGTCCTCTCTCCTTAGCTCTCTGACCTTCAGGGAACAGCTATGATAAACAGACCTCTGATGGAGGCCATTACTTCAAGCTGTCAGCTAGTGGTGCACAGAGATAGGACAAGGTTAAGGTCAAGGTCACATTGGCAGATTTTTCAACACGTTGTCTCTGGGTTTCAAACCAGCAACCTTTCAGTTATTTTGCCCAACACTTTTAACCAATAGACTACCTACCACCCTGCAGGTTTACTGCTTCCTTCCCACTAGCATTCCCTGGTTGTCCAATGAAAACACTCAAAACAGAATCAGGCAAGGATGGGCATAGGAGTTTTTCCTCACTATGTGACCTGCCCCCCAAAAAACTACTGGCCTTAGTCATTAATCAAAACACTTTTTCTTTTACTTCTAAGAAATTAAAAGTTCTCCACCATGAATAATTGATTTTATCCAGATTCTTATCATGTGTAAAATATGTTATAATAATCATCAGAAAAACATCAGAGACTGTTTCATGTTGCTCATTTGCTCTCCCCTGCTCTCCTCTCTCTCCCCTGCTCCCCTGTTCCTCTCTCCTGCTCCCTCCTCTCTCCCCTACCCTCCCCACTCTCCCCCTGACACTGCTCTCTCTCTCCCCTGCTCTCCTCTCTCTCCCCTGCTCTCCTCTCTCTCCCCTGCTCCCCTGTTCCTCTCTCCTGCTCCCTCCTCTCTCCCCTACCCTCCCCACTCTCCCCCTGACACTGCTCTCTCTCTCCCCTGCTCTCCTCTCTCTCCCCTGCTCTCATCTCTCTCCCCTGCTCTCATCTCTCTCCCCTGCTCCCCTCTTCCTCTCTCCTGGTCTCTTCTCTCTCCCCTGCCCTCCTCACTCTCCCCCCTGACACTCCTCTCTCTCTCCCCCCTGATCTCCTCTCTCCTTTCCTCCTCTCTTCTCCTCTCCTCTGCTCTGCTCTCCTTTCCTCCTCTCCTCCTCCTCTCCTCTCTCTCCCCTGCTCTCCTCTCTCTCTGCTAATCAAATACAATAAAATAAAATGAAAGTTTATTGGTTGCTGTCACGCCCTGACCATAGAGAGCTGTTTATTCTCTATGTTGGTTGGGGCGTGACAGTGACTAGGGTGGTTTATCTAGGTGATTTTTACATCTGCGTTGACCTGGTATGCGCATTGGTCCCATGTTTCACCATCAAAATGGCGCCGGAGGAGATGGTGCCATTATGTGTTTTTTTTTCACGATATTTGAAAATGATTTTGTACGTAATGTTTCTGCAACCGTATCTTACGGAAGAAAAGAGCTTCTGGATATCAGGACAGCGATCATTCACCTTGGATTAGACGTAGATTTCTTCAACAACAACAACAACAAGCAGGACTCACACGAGGGCAGACATCCCAATTATTCGCAAAAGGAAAAGACGCAGAGTATGAAGAGCCGGATGTCTCATCCGGACGCGCAGAAGGCAACTAGGAAAGCTGCCGTTACCGTCAATATTACTGGCCAACGTGCAATCATTGGACAATAAACTAGACGAGGTACGATCACAAATATCCTACCAACGGGACATCAAAAACTGTAATATCCTGTGCTTCATGGAATCGTGGCTGAATGACAACATGGGATATTCAGCTAGCGGGATACACGCTGCACCGGCAGGATAGAACAGCACACTCCGGTAAGACGAGGGGGGTCTGTGCATATTTGTAAACAACAGCTGGTGCATGAAATCTAAGGAAGTCTTTAGATTTTGCTCGCCTGAAGCAGAGTATATTGTGATAAACTGCAGGCCACACTACTTGCCTAGAGAGTTCTCAGCTATACTTTTCGTGGCAGTTTATTTACCACCCCAGACAGATGCTGGCACTAAGATCGCACTCAGTCAGCAGTATAAGGAAATAAGCAAACAGGAAACCACTCACGCAGAGGCGCCGCTCCTAGTGGCCGGATTCTTTAATGCAGGGAAACTTAAATCAGTTCTAGCAAATCTCTATCAAAATGTTAAATGTGCAACCAGAGGGAAAAAAATATTGATAATATAATAATAATAATAATATAATATTATTATTATTATTATTATTATATTATTAAGCAGATATTAAACTACAGGACTGCTTTGCTATCACAAACTGGAACATGTTCTGGGATTTTTTTTTTCAAGTGCATTGAGGACTTCGTCCCCACAGTGACTGTACGTACATACCCCAACCAGAAGCCATGGATTACAGGCAACATTCGCACTGAGCTAAAGGGTAGAGCTGCCGCTTTCAAGGTACGGGACTCTAACCCGGAAGCTTATAAGAAATCCCGCTATGCCCTGCGACGAACCATCAAACAGGCAAAGCGTCAATACAGGGCTAAGATTGAATCATACTACACCGGCTCCGACGCTTGTCGGATGTGGCAGGGCTTGCAAACTATTACAGACTACAAAGGGAAGCACAGCCGCGAGCTGCACAGTGACACGAGCTTACCAGATGAGCTAAATCACTTCTATGCTCGCTTCGAGGCAAGCAACACTGAGGCATGCATGAGAGCATCAGCTGTTCCGGATGACTGTGTGATCACGCTCTCCGTAGCCGACGTGAGTAAGACCTTTAAACACGTCAACATACACAAGTCTGCGGGGCCAGACGGACTACCAGGACGTGTGCTCCGGACATGTGCTGGCAAACTGGCAGGTGTCTTCACTGACATTTTCAACATGTCCCTGATAGAGTCTGTAATACCAACATGCTTCAAGCAGACCACCATAGTCCCTGTGTCCAAGAACACAAAGGCAACCTGCCTAAAAGACTACAGACCCGCAGCACTCATGTCCGTAGCCATGAAAGGCTGGTAATGGCTCACATCAACACCATTATCCCAGAAACCCTAGACCCACTCCAATTTGCATACCGCCCAAACAGATCCACAGATGATGCAATCTCTATTGCATTCCACACTGCCCTTTCCCACCTGGACAATAGGAGCACCTATGTGAGGATGCTGTTCATTGACTACAGCTCAGTGTTCAACACCAAAGTACCCTCAAAGCTCATCACCAAGCTAAGGATCCTGGGACTAAACACCTCCCTCTGCAACTGGATCCTGGACTTCGTGACAGGACCTCCACTGTTTGATTGCCTATGGAGGGAATAACTACATTGTGTTTAATCGGCCATATTCCCAGTCACCTTGCTATGGTTAAATGCAGTGGTTTGTGTTTTCAGTTTTGCATGAATGCTGCCATCTATCCACAGTGTCTGGTTTGGGTAGGTTTTAATAGTCACAGTGGGTACAACTTCTCCTACACATTTCCTGATGAACTTCGTCACCATGTCCGTGTATTCGTTGATGTTATTTTCAGAGACTACCCAGAACATATCCCAGTCTGCGTGATCAAAACAATTTTGAAGCATGGATTCCGATTGGTCAGACCAGTGTTGAATAGACCTTAGCATAGGTACTTCCTGTTTTAAGTTTCTGCCTGATAGGAAGGGTGGAGCAAAATGGAGTGGTGATCAGATTTGCTAAAGGGAGGGTGGGGGAGGGCCTTGTAGACATTTAGATAAGTTGAGTAGCAGTGGTCCAATGTTTTTCCAGCTCCAGTACGACAGTTAATGTGTTGGTAGCGTTTTCCTCAGATTTGCTTTGTTAAAATCACCAGCTACAATGAATGCGGCTTCAAGATAGTAGTAGTTCTTTAAGGGCCGTCGTGGTATCGTCTTGAGGGGGAATATACACCGTTGTTACTTTAACCAAAGAGAATTATCTTGTGAGGTAATACGGTCAGCATTTTATCGTGAGGTATTCTAGGTCGGGTGAACAAAAGGACTTGAGTTTCTGTATGTTATCACAATCACACCATGAGTCGTTAATCATGAAACCCTGCCTTTCTTCTTAAAGAGTTCTTTATTCTTGTCTGCACGATGAACCCAGCTGGCTGTATGGACGGGGACAGTATATCCCGAGAGAGCCATGTTTCCGTGAAACAGTATGTTACAATAACTGATGTCTCTTTGGTAGGAGATCCTCGCTCTGAGCTCGTCTACTTTATTATCCAGAGGCTGAACATTAGCGAGTGATACACTCAGGAGCGGTGGATGGTGTGCACGCCTCCTGAGTCCGACTAGAAGTCCACTCCGAATACCCCTTTACCGCCGGCGGGGTTTTGGAGCAGCCTCTGGAATAAGTTTAATTGGGGGTACGAACAAAGGATCCAATTTAGGAAGGTCGTATTCCCGCTCTGATATCCAAAAGTTCTTTCCGGTTGTATGTAATAACACAAAAACATTTCTGGGCTAATAATGTAAGAAATAACATACAAAAAAACAAAATACTGCAAAGTTTCTTAGGAGCTAGAAGCAGAGTTATCATATCTGTTGACGCCATCTTGATACCTAGTCAGTTACAATTCAGTTGAATGCATTCAATTGTGCGTCTCCCACATTTAACCCAACCCCATCTGAATTCTGCCTGTTAACCCATGTCATCAGCGCCTAGGGAGCAGTTGTTGAGGGTTAAATGCCTTACTCAATTGCAGAACGGCAGATTGTTGGTTACTGGCCCAACGCTCTTAACTGCTAGGTCTGTTCGAACAGTCGTGCCAAAGAAAGCTGGGTAACTTTGTGTTAGAAAAGAAACCAGAAGACAAGTGTTAAATTCTCAAACCCACTTATCTGCAAAGACTGCTCACCTTCACTATTTGAAAAATAGTGAATAAATTTAGTCAAAGGCACTCACCTCCGCGTCCGATGATAGCTGCCATGTTTGCGTCTTCCCATGTCTCTAATGCATCCATTTCTGTCTGTGGTTGTTTCCAACTTGGTGTCTGCTGCCTCGGCATTCCTCCCATCAGCCTTGAGTGGCTGGCATGTTGTTGTCTCAGTGCTGTGGATTGATAGAAAAAAGAAGAAAAATTGATTTAGTTGCATATATTCTCTCTCTCTCTCTCTCTCTCTCTCTCTCTCTCTCTATATATATATATATATATATATATATATATATATATATATATATATATATATATATATATATATATATATATATATATATATATATATATATATATATATATATATATATATATATAGATGCAAGATTCATATGCCTTGACTTATTCCACATTTTGCTAATATATTCCAAATTCAAATTCCAAATTAAATACAGAAATCAAATTTGTATAAGTATTCACACCCCTGAGTCAGTACTTTGTAGAAGCACCTTTGCCTGCGATTACAGCTGTGAGTCTTTCTGGCTAAATCTTTAAGAGCTTTTCCACACCTGGATTGTGCAACATTGCCATTATTATTTTCAAAATTCATGATGATGCATTTGTTCTTTGCCAAGATAATCCATCCACCTGACAGGTGCGGCATATCAAGAAGCTAAACAGCATGATCATTACACAGGTGCACCTTGTGCTGGGGGCAGTGAACGGCCAATCTAAAATGTGTAGTTTTGTCACACAACGCAATGCCACAGATGTTTCAGGTTTTGAGGGAGCGTACAATTGGTATGCTGACTGCAGGAATGTCCTCTGAGGATGGATCAACATCATTGTTGTTATTCTAGAATGTTAACCTAATTGACAGATTCAAATGAAGGAAGTGTGGCAAAGCAATTCACTTTTGTTCTGAATACAAAGTGCTGGTTTGGGGCAAATCCAAAACAGCGCATTATTGTCGACCACATTCCATATCTTCAAGCATAATGGTGGCTTGAAAATTCAATTTTCAATTCACTTTCCTCCGGCTAAAGACAGTTTCCTCTCCCTCTACTAAAGACAGCCTCCTCTCCCTCTACTAAAGACAGCCTCCTCTCCCTCTACTAAAGACAGTCTCCTCTCCCTCTACTAAAGACAGCCTCCTCTCCCTCTACTAAAGACAGACTCCACTCCCCCTACTAAAGACAGCCTCCTCTCTCTATACTAAAGACAGCCTCCTCTCACTCTACTAAAGAAAGTCTCCTCTCCCTCTCCTAAAGACAGTCTCCTTTCCCTCTACTAAAGACAGCCTCCTCTCCCTCTACTAAAGACAGCCTCCTCTCCCTCTATTAAAGACAGCCTCCTCTCCCTCTACTAAAGACAGTCCCCTCTCCCTCTACTAAAGACAGTCCCCTCTCCCTCTACTAAAGACAGTCCCCTCTCCCTCTACTAAAGACAGCCTCCTCTCCCTCTACTAAAGACAGCCTCCTCTCCCTCTACTAAAGACAGCCTCCTATCCCTCTACTAAAGACAGACTCCAAACCCCCTACTAAAGACAGCCTCCTCTCTCTATACCAAAGACAGCCTCCTCTCACTCTACTAAAGAAAGTCTCCTCTCCCTCTCCTAAAAACAGTCTCCTTTCCCTCTACTAAAGACAGCCTCCTCTCCCTCTACTAAAGACAGCCTCCTCTCCCTCTATTAAAGACAGCCTCCTCTCCCTCTAACAAAGACAGTCCCCTCTCCCTCTACTAAAGACAGTCCCCTCTCCCTCTACTAAAGACAGTCCCCTCTCCCTCTACTAAAGACAGCCTCCTCAGACATGGGCGAGAACCCACAGAAATGCAGCCCAAATGGCACCCTATACCCTATGTAGTGCACTACTTTTGACCAGAGCCCTATAAAGTACACTACTTTTGACCAGATCCCTGTAGTGCACTAACTAAATAGGGTGCCGTTTGGGATGCAGATCCTAGATAACACCAGCGATCAGCTATTCCTCATTCAAATGAGCTGTCAGTTGAAATGCAGTTATTTACATGCTTCAGTTGTCCTGACATCTTCTGAAATTATTTTTTGCATCTCAAAGTCTCAAGGTTGGCCTGCGTAGCAATGGGGAGGCTTTTTCAAGTTGAACAGTCAAAGCCCAGACAGAGTTCCTTGAGTTTGTCCTTCTGTGGAGAAACCATGGCTTATATTTATTGCAAAGCTACTACCATCAGATGACCCACATACTAAAACTATTAGGCCAAAAGTAGTGCACTATATAGGGAATAGGGTGCCTTTTGGGATGCATGCTCTGACTTCTCTGTGCCCTCTCCTTATTACCTTATTGTGTTTTAGTCATGGAATATTGGAGCGTAATTACACATCCTTTACGGTGTCTCTGTCCGATTGTAATGAGAAGATATCCAGGAGTTGTTTGCCCCCTCTCTCTCTCTGGTAAAGAACAGCCTCCTCCTCTCCCTCTGCTAAGAACAGCCTCCTCTCTCTCTCTGGTAAGAACAGCCTCCTCCTCTCCCTCTGCTAAGAACAGCCTCCTCTCTTTCTGGTAAAGAACAGCCTCCTCCTCTCCCTCTGCTAAGGACAGCCTCCTCCTCTCCCTCTGCTAAAAACAGCCTCCTCCTCTCCCTCTGCTAAGAACAGCCTCCTCATCTTCATCTGCTAAGAACAGCCTCCTCCTCTCGATGCTAAGGACAGCCTCCTCCTCTCCCTCTGCTAAGAACAGCCTCCTCATCTTCCTCTGCTAAGAACAGCCTCCTCCTCTCGATGCTAAGAACAGCCTCCTCATCTTCCTCTGCTAAGAACAGCCTCCTCCTCTCCCTCTGCAGCCAGAGTCAGACGCACAGAGCTTTCCTTTCTCTCCCACCTCAGTATTATAGACTGAGGGCCACACACACAAACACAGGAGAGAACACACATGCATACACATACACACAGACATATATATATATATACTATTTTTTTAATTGAACCTTTATTTAACTAGTCAAGTGAGTTAAGAACAAATTCTTATTTTCAATGATGGCCTAGGAACAGTGGGTGAACTGCCTTGTTCATGTATGTATGTATGTACACACACACACACACACACACACACACACACACACACACACACACACACACACACACACACACACACACACACACACACACACACACACACACACACACACACACACACACACACACACACACACACACACACACACACACACACACACGTCTGCAAGGGCCTGCAGTGTCAAAGGAATTATGTAAAAGTTCAGCCTGGGTGCACTCCAACACGACGGCTCATTTTAAAGGTGATGGGTTCAATGAAGACAGCTAATGCGCGCTAGACTGGCTGGTTAAAATGATCAAAGCACAGGGACTGAGGCTGAGAGAGGAGAGGAATATTTACACATGAACATTATTTTTTTTCTCTTTTTTTTTGTTCCAGGTAGAACCCTTTTGGGTTCCATGAAGGACTCTTTCCACAGAGGGTTCTACATGGAACCCAAAATAATTATACCTGGAACTATAAAGGGTTCTACCAGAAATCAAAAAGTGTTCTCCTATGGGGAGAGCCGAAGAACCCTGCTGAAAGCCCTTTTTCTATGAGTGTACATTGCTATTTGCAGTGGCAGTTGCATGGACCGTTATTTTTTGGGGGGGATGGGTGCTGATGGCAAAGTTAAATATCTTTGCAGATTTGTCTTGACTATTGTTATAATATATTTGCAGATTTGTCTTGACTCTTGTTATAATATCTTTGCAGATTTGTCTTGACTCTTGTTATAATATCTTTGCAGATTTGTCTTGACTCTTGTTATAATATCTTTGCAGATTTGTCTTGACTCTTGTTATAATATCTTTGCAGATTTGTCTTGACTCTTGTTATAATATCTTTGCAGATTTGTCTTGACTCTTGTTATAATATCTTTGCAGATTTGTCTTGACTCTTGTTATAATAAATTTGCAGATTTGTCTTGACTCTTGTTATAATATCTTTGCAGATTTGTCTTGACTCTTGTTATCTTGAAAATGTATCAATTTGTTTTTCATTCTGACGAACAGTGCACAATTAAGCTCTGAAGCATCTTTTATATCATTCTCGCTGTCCTTGGCCAATCCATCTCGCTAGCATAATTCCCACATCCCTTTACATGAAAAGATCCTGAAATATGACTATAATCCGCACTAACAAGCAGAACAAGAATAAAATGTTGATTTCTTGTGTTAGCTCCTGTTGTTATTGTTAGTTCCCTGTGTGCTCTTGATAAAGGAGTGCTAGAGGTGAACTGGGCACAAGGCTCTCGTTACCTAGAAGGCCGTGGTTGTTTGTTATTCCCTGTCAGAGCTGAGAGCTGGGGCTGATGAGAATTCTAAATAAAATCGATTCTGTCATCACCAATGCACTCTCCCTTGATCCTGCCTGGCCCAGCCAGGAATTTACGGGAGAAACTTTCTAAGCGCTTCGATTTACCGCAGCCCGTGTATACCTGTGAGCTCCCTCTCTCCGTCTTTCTCTTCTACCTCTCTCTAAGTTTCAGAGCCATATGAAATCCTTTTGTAATAGTAATCCATAACCACTGGCTGCTGGGAGTGCCTGGGAGGGAGTGTTTGAAGGTACTCAAAGGGGACTATTCAAAGCATAGTCTCATCGACAAAAGCCTTTGAATGAACACCAACAGAGAAGGGATTTAATGTGTAAAAGGAACGTCGATGTGGAGACGTTATGAGGACTGTAATCGCCAGGAATCCTGGCAGAACCTGTGACATGTGGAACGTCGATGTGGAGACGTTATGAGGACTGTAATCGCCAGGAATCCTGGCAGAACCTGTGACATGTGGAACGTCGATGTGGAGACGTTATGAGGACTGTAATCGCCAGGAATCCTGGCAGAACCTGTGACATGTGGAACGTCGATGTGGAGACGTTATGAGGACTGTAATCGCCAGGAATCCTGGCAGAACCTGTGACATGTGGAACGTCGATGTGGAGACGTTATGAGGACTGTGAATCGCCAGGAATCCTGGCAGAACCTGTGACATGTGGAACGTCGATGTGGAGACGTTATGAGGACTGTAATCGCCAGGAATCCTGGCAGAACCTGTGACATGTGGAACGTCGATGTGGAGACGTTATGAGGACTGTAATCGCCAGGAATCCTGGCAGAACCTGTGACATGTGGAACGTCGATGTGGAGACGTTATGAGGACTGTAATCGCCAGGAATCCTGGCAGAACCTGTGACATGTGGAACGTCGATGTGGAGACGTTATGAGGACTGTAATCGCCAGGAATCCTGGCAGAACCTGTGACATGTGGAACGTCGATGTGGAGACGTTATGAGGACTGTAATCGCCAGGAATCCTGGCAGAACCTGTGACATGTGGAACGTCGATGTGGAGACGTTATGAGGACTGTAATCGCCAGGAATCCTGGCAGAACCTGTGACATGTGGAACGTCGATGTGGAGACGTTATGAGGACTGTAATCGCCAGGAATCCTGGCAGAACCTGTGACATGTGGAACGTCGATGTGGAGACGTTATGAGGACTGTAATCGCCAGGAATCCTGGCAGAACCTGTGACATGTGGAACGTCGATGTGGAGACGTTATGAGGACTGTAATCGCCAGGATTCCTGGCAGAACCTGTGACATGTGGAACGTCGATGTGGAGACGTTATGAGGACTGTAATCGCCAGGAATCCTGGCAGAACCTGTGACATGTGGAACGTCGATGTGGAGACGTTATGAGGACTGTAATCGCCAGGAATCCTGGCAGAACCTGTGACATGTGGAACGTCGATGTGGAGACGTTATGAGGACTGTAATCGCCAGGAATCCTGGCAGAACCTGTGACATGTGGAACGTCGATGTGGAGACGTTATGAGGACTGTAATCGCCAGGAATCCTGGCAGAACCTGTGACATGTGGAACGTCAATGTGGAGACGTTATGAGGACTGTGATCGCCAGGAATCCTGGCAGAACCTGTGACATGTGGAACGTCGATGTGGAGACGTTATGAGGACTGTAATCGCCAGGATTCCTGGCAGAACCTGTGACATGTGGAACGTCGATGTGGAGACGTTATGAGGACTATAATCGCCAGGATTCCTGGCAGAACCTGTGACATGTGGAACGTCGATGTGGAGACGTTATGAGGACTATAATCGCCAGGATTCCTGGCAGAACCTGTGACATGTGGAACGTCGATGTGGAGACGTTATGAGGACTGTAATCGCCAGGAATCCTGGCAGAACCTGTGACATGTGGAACGTCGATGTGGAGACGTTATGAGGACTGTAATCGCCAGGAATCCTGGCAGAACCTGTGACATGTGGAACGTCGATGTGGAGACGTTATGAGGACTGTAATCGCCAGGAATCCTGGCAGAACCTGTGACATGTGGAACGTCGATGTGGAGACGTTATGAGGACTGTAATCGCCAGGAATCCTGGCAGAACCTGTGACATGTGGAACGTCGATGTGGAGACGTTATGAGGACTGTAATCGCCAGGAATCCTGGCAGAACCTGTGACATGTGGAACGTCGATGTGGAGACGTTATGAGGACTTTAATCGCCAGGAATCCTGGCAGAACCTGTGACATGTGGAACGTCGATGTGGAGACGTTATGAGGACTGTAATCGCCAGGAATCCTGGCAGAACCTGTGACATGTGGAACGTCGATGTGGAGACGTTATGAGGACTGTAATCGCCAGGAATCCTGGCAGAACCTGTGACATGTGGAACGTCGATGTGGAGACGTTATGAGGACTGTAATCGCCAGGAATCCTGGCAGAACCTGTGACATGTGGAACGTCGATGTGGAGACGTTATGAGGACTGTAATCGCCAGGAATCCTGGCAGAACCTGTGACATGTGGAACGTCGATGTGGAGACGTTATGAGGACTGTAATCGCCAGGAATCCTGGCAGAACCTGTGACATGTGGAACGTCGATGTGGAGACGTTATGAGGACTTTAATCGCCAGGAATCCTGGCAGAACCTGTGACATGTGGAACGTCGATGTGGAGACGTTATGAGGACTGTAATCGCCAGGAATCCTGGCAGAACCTGTGACATGTGGAACGTCGATGTGGAGACGTTATGAGGACTGTAATCGCCAGGAATCCTGGCAGAACCTGTGACATGTGGAACGTCGATGTGGAGACGTTATGAGGACTGTAATCGCCAGGAATCCTGGCAGAACCTGTGACATGTGGAACGTCGATGTGGAGACGTTATGAGGACTGTAATCGCCAGGATTCCTGGCAGAACCTGTGACATGTGGATCGTCGATGTGGAGACGTTATGAGGACTTTAATCGCCAGGAATCCTGGCAGAACCTGTGACATGTGGAACGTCGATGTGGAGACGTTATGAGGACTATAATCGCCAGGATTTCTGGCAGAACCTGTGACATGTGGAACGTCGATGTGGAGACGTTATGAGGACTGTAATCGCCAGGATTCCTGGCAGAACCTGTGACATGTGGAACGTCGATGTGGAGACGTTATGAGGACTATAATCGCCAGGATTCCTGGCAGAACGTGTGACATGTGGAACGTCGATGTGGAGACGTTATGAGGACTATAATCGCCAGGATTCCTGGCAGAACCTGTGACATGTGGAACGTCGATGTGGAGACGTTATGAGGACTATAATCGCCAGGATTCCTGGCAGAACCTGTGACATGTGGAACGTCGATGTGGAGACGTTATGAGGACTATAATCGCCAGGATTCCTGGCAGAACCTGTGACATGTGGAAAGCATGTGAAAAGACAGCTAAAATAAGTCATAGGTTGAGGAGGACTCTGTCAGAGCCTGCACTAAGGTGAAACTGCTCTCTGTAGGGAAATAACATGCTCTCTATGCCATGAAGACGTGTTAATATAGCAATATCCCAACATGACCAACACTCATAATGAGATTTAAATTCACAGGGTTTACAAAGGTGTACCAGTTCTATTCCATTCCAGTCTTACAGTAAGCCAGTCCTCCGATACCTCCTCCAAAACCAGCCCCCTCTGAAACATACCATCATGCCATTTTGTTTTCCAGAATCAAGATGAGCACTGTCACTACAGTCATAGTAATGTCATACTCCAATGGTTCTCTGGTTCACCACTTCCTGCTGTTGTGGGAACGCTAATAGTGGAAACATCAGCAGTATAATCTGGGTTGTGTTTATCAGAGTGACTCCTGGCACAGTGGCACAGTGGCACAGGCTCTGCTCGGCTCTGTTGCTCTGTCATGTGGCACTGCTGCAGACAAACCATCTGGACATCTGTTGAACTCCACTGAACCAAACCATCTGGACATCTGTTGAACTCAACTGAACCAAACCATCTGGACATCTGTTGAACTCAACTGAACCAAACCATCTGGACATCTGTTGAACTCAACTGAACCAAACCATCTGGACATCTGTTGAACTCAACTGAACCAAACCATCTGGACATCTGTTGAACTCAACTGAACCAAACCATCTGGACATCTGTTGAACTCAACTGAACCAAACCATCTGGACATCTGTTGAACTCAACTGAACCAAACCATCTGGACATCTGTTGAACTCAACTGAACCAAACCATCTGGACATCTGTTGAACTCCACTGAACCAAACCATCTGGACATCTGTTGAACTCAACTGAACCAAACCATCTGGACATCTGTTGAACTCAACTGAACCAAACCATCTGGACATCTGTTGAACTCAACTGAACCAAACCATCTGGACATCTGTTGAACTCAACTGAACCAAACCATCTGGACATCTGTTGAACTCAACTGATTCAGACCCATCAAGGACTGTAACACAGTGCTTCTTTAATGTGGTGTACTGTACACAGACAAACCACACACACACACACACACACACACACACACACACACACACACACACACACACACACACACACACACACACACACACACACACACACACACACACACACACACACACACACACACACACACAGAACCTCTGATGACAGTGTAAACATTTTTTTTTATCAAATGAGAGATTTGCATCCCCTGTGAATGTCAAGCTGCCATACTTGCCTCCTGCATGGTAGTGTCTATATTTATCATTCCTACTCTCTGTACAGACACTTCCAAATGGACTGTTAACCCAAAAGGTGTGGGGGAAAACGTCAAACTATTTGCATGTGATTTGATGACAGCCAGACCATCTAGGGAGTTGGAGATGATAGATGGAAGCGTCATGGAGCAGAGTGTTGAATGGAGCCTCCACAGTGATGTAACAGAGGGATTCTGATTCTAGAACAGGCATTATGTTCCATCTTCCATTCCTTCCAATACTGATGCACTGCTGTGACCAGATATGTTCTTACAAGTATATTAGGACAAATAGCAGTGGTGTGCCCCTCAGGCATTGTGAGTACTGTATATGAGGAGTTTATTTCCAAAATGCTACATTTTTCACATTTGTGTGTATTCACCAGAAATGATTACTTATGGGAACCTTCATGTGTGTGTAAAATTATAATGTCAGATTTCTTATTCGTAGATTTTAGGTGTGTATTAAAATGGATTTTTGGGAAACGTTATATTTTTTTGTCATATTTCTCATTTGTACAGTTGTTTATTAAACATGTAGTTATTTGTTACATTTGACTGTGTAAAACCTAGCAGAACTACTTATTTCTCTGAGTGTGAGATGGATATAGCGTTTTGCAAAAAAAATAGGAATTCAAACAAACATGTCTGTCATTGAACAAACCCATGCCATGATTAGACAGTGAAAGAACACACCAATCTCTTTCACAAGTAACCTAATTTACCAACATTTCTGAAAATGTATATATATATAACATTTTGGAAATATTATTTAAATATTTTTCTTTTTTAGGCCTACCCTTAACTGGTATGGTGTGAAGAGATGAATTATCAACGTAAGATTCCACTCAGTCCTTCTCATACACTTTACCTGGTCACTGTGAACGGGTGTTTTCTGTTTTGCAAGATGTGGGTAATTTTGGTTGCCATGCCAGCCACATGCTCAGGATACATCCTGCCAATGTCAAGAAGATCTGTCCGTCTGTCTAATAGAACTTGTGAATGACAAGAAGCCCCATTGGAGGAGATACTAGGGAAGATCAATACATCTAGCGCCAAAACAGGAAGGAGAAGCAAAAAACAAGATGGTAGATCAATACCTTAAACAACAACATGACCCCAGCAGGTCAGGGAGATGGCAGTAGGCCAACATACAGTATATAGGCCTACTGTTGTAGCAACTGGTCCCAATGCATGGATTATGGTCCTCCTCGTTGACATTGACACATT
Organism: Oncorhynchus keta; assembly: GCF_023373465.1. NCBI lineage: Eukaryota > Metazoa > Chordata > Actinopteri > Salmoniformes > Salmonidae > Oncorhynchus > Oncorhynchus keta. Next base: position 37,450,705 of record NC_068445.1, on the reverse strand, counting down.
ACATAGTACATTTTATACAGTCGATAGGCAGAGAAGACAAACATGGTGAGAACGGAACCAGTCCTGAATACAAAATGGTGGCTTGCCAGGTCTGAGAATGAGCAGTAACTTGAAACCTTGGTATAGGCAGTGGGCTTCTAAACACATCACTAAGACAGAGTCAGTAATGGCAACTCAGGGTGATAGGTCCACTGTCAATGTACAGTACTATTACCCTGAAACCACAGGGAAGATGGTTGTAAGGTAGTAGTAGTGCACTGAAATAAAATCGAAATGTATTTGTCACTTGCACAGAATACCGCAGGTGTAAATGGTACAGTGAAGCACTTACTTGCATGCTCTTTCCTCAACAGTGCAGTATCAATATTAAAATATGAAAATATTTACACATGCAAATATATACCTGGCCTTCTTTAGACATCCAGGATGCTGGCCTTGTAGGCAGAGTTCCTCTGTCCAGTGTCTGTGTTCTTTTGCCCATCTTAATAATTTCTTTTTATTGGCCAGTCTGAGATATGACTTTTTCTTTGCAACTCTGCCTAGAAGGCCAGCATCCTGAAGTCGCCTCATCACTGTTGACGTTGAGACTGGTGTTTGCAAGTATTATTTAATGAAGTTGCCAGGTGAGGACTTGTGAAGCGTCTGTTTCTTAAACTAGACACTCTAATGTACTTGCCCTCTTGCTCAGTTGTGCACCGGGGACTCCCACTCCTCTTTCTATCCTGGTTAGAGCTAGTTTGCTCTGTTCTGTAAAGGGAGTAGTACACAGCGTTGTAAGAGATCTTCAGTTTCTTGGCAATTTCTCACATGGAATAGCCTTCATTTCTCAGAACAAGAATAGACTGACAAGTTTCAGAAGAAAGTTATTTGTTTCTGGCTATTTTGAGCCTGTAATCGAACTCACAAACGCTGATGCTCCAGATACTCAACTAGTCTAAAGAAGGCCAGTTTTATTGCTTCTTTAAAATCAGACAACTGTTTTCAGCTGTGCTAACATAATTGCAAGAGTTTTTTTAAATTATTAACTAGCCTTTTAAATGATACATTTGGAGTAGCTAACACAACATGCCATTGGAACACAGGAGTGATGGTTGCTGATAATGGGCCTCTGTACGCCTATGTAGATATTCCATAAAAAACCTGCCGTTTCCAGCTACAATAGTCATTTACAACATTAACAATGTCTACAATGTATTTCTGATCAATTTGATGTTATTTTAATGGACAAAAAAATAGGCTTTTCTTTCATAAACAAGGACATTTCTAAGTGACTCCACATTTTTGAACAGTAGTATACATATATATTGTGCTTCTACAAAGCATTGACTCAGGGGTGCGAATAGTAAATAATATATTTCTGTATTTAATTTTCAATAATTTAGCAAACATTTCTAAAAATGTTTTCACTTTGTCATTATGGGTTATTGTGTGTAAATGGGTGATATACAGTATATATATTTTTTTATCCATTTTAAATTCATTGCTGTAAGTCAAGGGGTATGAATACTTTCTGAAGGCACTGTAGGGAAATATAATCAGGGGTAAAGTGGCTGAGCAGCAGGATCAGTATACAGCTATGCTTTAATATACATACCACTTAGCCTACCACTTGGAATGCATGCCCAACACTTTGCTTCATTCTGTGGCATTCTACAAGTGGCATACTAAATGGGCCGAAGTCAAGGAAGCTTGCGTGTACGTGTGTATGTATGTATGTGTGTGTGTGTGTGTGTGTGTGTGTGTGTGTGTGTGTGTGTGTGTGTGTGTGTGTGTGTGTGTGTGTGTGTGTGTGTGTGTGTGTGTGTGTGTGTGTGTGTGTGCGCGCGCGTGCGTGCGTGCGTGCGTGCGTGCGTGTGTGTGTGTGTGTGTATGTGGGATCTTCCTTCCCCAGTTGCAGTGGGTGATTTGAGCATTGGTTAGGTCCCTAGCCACTCCTCTGAAGTTCAGCAAGGCTAATACGCTGTTCATTACCCCTGTCAGTGCTCGCAGGAACAATAGGTCATCGTTATTATAGGAGATGATAGCCATGCTAATTAGGAGTGGAAAAGACATGTTGTATTGCCACCTGAAAGAGTACTTCCTGGGCACTTTGTTTTAAATTAAGGCTTATATTTTTGATCTGTTTTATATTCTAGTTAAGGACTTAATTATCATCCAAAGACTTTCCAAGATAGCAATTAGATGAATGATGTTAATGCCTTGGACTCACGGTACGCTACACTAGATTCCAATAAGGAACATGTCCATTCTTCATGTAGCTGGAGTTGGATTTCACAGCATTGTTCCAGAAACTACGATGGATGCAGAACCAGGCTAACCCAGCTCAGACTATGATTAATGCAGAACCAGGCTAACCCAGCTCAGACTATGATTAATGCAGAACCAGGCTAGCCCAGCTCAGACTATGATTAATGCAGAACCAGGCTAACACAGCTCAGACTATGATTAATGTAGAACCAGGCTAGCCCAGCTCAGACTATGATTAATGCAGAACCAGGTTAACCCAGCTCAGACTATGATTAATGCAGAACCAGGCTAACCCAGCTCAGACTATGATTAATGCAGAACCAGGCTAGCCCAGCTCAGACTATGATTAATGCAGAACCAGGCTAGCCCAGCTCAGACTATGATTAATGCAGAACCAGGCTAACCCAGCTCAGACTATGATTAATGCAGAACCAGGCTAGCCCAGCTCAGACTATGATTAATGCAGAACCAGGCTAACCCAGCTCAGACTACGATGGATGCAGAACCAGGCTAACCCAGCTCAGACTATGATTAATGCAGAACCAGGCTAACCCAGCTCAGACTACGATGGATGCAGAACCAGGCTAACCCAGCTCAGACTATGATTAATGCAGAACCAGGCTAACCCAGCTCAGACTACGATGGATGTAGAACCAGGCTAGCCCAGCTCAGACTATGATTAATGCAGAACCAGGCTAACCCAGCTCAGACTATGATTAATGCAGAACCAGGTTAACCCAGCTCAGACTATGATTAATGCAGAACCAGGCTAACCCAGCTCAGACTATGATTAATGCAGAACCAGGCTAACCCAGCTCAGACTACGATGGACGCAGAACCAGGCTAGCCAAGCTCAGACTATGATTAATGCAGAACCAGGCTAGCCCAGCTCAGACTATGATTAATGCAGAACCAGGCTAGCCCAGCTCAGACTATGATTAATGCAGAACCAGGCTAGCCCAGCTCAGACTATGATTAATGCAGAACCAGGCTAGCCCAGCTCAGACTATGATGAATGCAGAACCAGGCTAGCCCAGCTCAGACTATGATTAATGCAGAACCAGGCTAGCCCAGCTCAGACTATGATTAATGCAGAACCAGGCTAGCCCAGCTCAGACTATGATTAATGCAGAACCAGGCTAGCCCAGCTCAGACTATGATGAATGCAGAACCAGGCTAGCCCAGCTCAGACTATGATTAATGCAGAACCAGGCTAGCCCAGCTCAGACTATGATGAATGCAGAACCAGGCTAGCCCAGCTCAGACTATGATTAATGCAGAACCAGGCTAGCCCAGCTCAGACTATGATTAATGCAGAACCAGGCTAGCCCAGCTCAGACTATGATTAATGCAGAACCAGGCTAACCCAGCTCAGACTATGATTAATGCAGAACCAGGCTAGCCCAGCTCAGACTATGATTAATGCAGGACTAGGCTAGCCCAGCTCGGACTATGATTAATGCAGAACCAGGCTAGCCCAGCTCAGACTATGATGAATGCAGAACCAGGCTAGCCCAGCTCAGACTATGATTAATGCAGAACCAGGCTAGCCCAGCTCAGACTATGATGAATGCAGAACCAGGCTAGCCCAGCTCAGACTATGATTAATGCAGAACCAGGCTAGCCCAGCTCAGACTATGATTAATGCAGAACCAGGCTAACCCAGCTCAGACTATGATTAATGCAGAACCAGGCTAACCCAGCTCAGACTATGATTAATGCAGAACCAGGCTAACCCAGCTCAGACTATGATTAATGCAGAACCAGGCTAGCCCAGCTCAGACTATGATTAATGCAGAACCAGGCTAACCCAGCTCAGACTATGATTAATGCAGAACCAGGCTAACCCAGCTCAGACTATGATTAATGCAGAACCAGGCTAGCCCAGCTCAGACTATGATTAATGCAGAACCAGGCTAACCCAGCTCAGACTACGATGGATGCAGAACCAGGCTAACCCAGCTCAGACTATGATTAATGCAGAACCAGGCTAACCCAGCTCAGACTATGATTAATGCAGAACCAGGCTAACCCAGCTCAGACTATGATTAATGCAGAACCAGGCTAACCCAGCTCAGACTACGATGGATGTAGAACCAGGCTAGCCCAGCTCAGACTATGATTAATGCAGAACCAGGCTAACCCAGCTCAGACTATGATTAATGCAGAACCAGGCTAACCCAGCTCAGACTATGATTAATGCAGAACCAGGCTAACCCAGCTCAGACTATGATTAATGCAGAACCAGGCTAACCCAGCTCAGACTACGATGGACGCAGAACCAGGCTAGCCCAGCTCAGACTATGATTAATGCAGAACCAGGCTAGCCCAGCTCAGACTATGATTAATGCAGAACCAGGCTAGCCCAGCTCAGACTATGATTAATGCAGAACCAGGCTAGCCCAGCTCAGACTATGATTAATGCAGAACCAGGCTAGCCCAGCTCAGACTATGATTAATGCAGAACCAGGCTAGCCCAGCTCAGACTATGATGAATGCAGAACCAGGCTAGCCCAGCTCAGACTATGATTAATGCAGAACCAGGCTAGCCCAGCTCAGACTATGATTAATGCAGAACCAGGCTAGCCCAGCTCAGACTATGATTAATGCAGAACCAGGCTAGCCCAGCTCAGACTATGATGAATGCAGAACCAGGCTAGCCCAGCTCAGACTATGATTAATGCAGAACCAGGCTAGCCCAGCTCAGACTATGATGAATGCAGAACCAGGCTAGCCCAGCTCAGACTATGATTAATGCAGAACCAGGCTAGCCCAGCTCAGACTATGATTAATGCAGAACCAGGCTAGCCCAGCTCAGACTATGATTAATGCAGAACCAGGCTAACCCAGCTCAGACTATGATTAATGCAGAACCAGGCTAGCCCAGCTCAGACTATGATTAATGCAGGACTAGGCTAGCCCAGCTCGGACTATGATTAATGCAGAACCAGGCTAGCCCAGCTCAGACTATGATGAATGCAGAACCAGGCTAGCCCAGCTCAGACTATGATTAATGCAGAACCAGGCTAGCCCAGCTCAGACTATGATGAATGCAGAACCAGGCTAGCCCAGCTCAGACTATGATTAATGCAGAACCAGGCTAACCCAGCTCAGACTATGATTAATGCAGAACCAGGCTAGCCCAGCTCAGACTATGATTAATGCAGAACCAGGCTAACCCAGCTCAGACTATGATTAATGCAGAACCAGGCTAACCCAGCTCAGACTATGATTAATGCAGAACCAGGCTAACCCAGCTCAGACTATGATTAATGCAGAACCAGGCTAGCCCAGCTCAGACTATGATTAATGCAGAACCAGGCTAACCCAGCTCAGACTATGATTAATGCAGAACCAGGCTAACCCAGCTCAGACTATGATTAATGCAGAACCAGGCTAACCCAGCTCAGACTATGATTAATGCAGAACCAGGCTAGCCCAGCTCAGACTATGATGAATGCAGAACCAGGCTAACCCAGCTCAGACTATGATTAATGCAGAACCAGGCTAGCCCAGCTCAGACTATGATGAATGCAGAACCAGGCTAGCCCAGCTCAGACTATGATGAATGCAGAACCAGGCTAGCCCAGCTCAGACTATGATGAATGCAGAACCAGGCTAGCCCAGCTCAGACTACGATGAATGCAGAACCAGGCTAGCCCAGCTCAGACTATGATGAATGCAGAACCAGGCTAGCCCAGCTCAGACTACGATGAATGCAGAAACAGGCTAGCCCAGCTCAGACTACGATGAATGCAGAAACAGGCTAGCCCAGCTCAGACTATGATGAATGCAGAACCAGGCTAGCCCAGCTCAGACTATGATGAATGCAGAACCAGGCTAGCCCAGCTCAGACTATGATTAATGCAGAACCAGGCTAGCCCAGCTCAGACTATGATGAATGCAGAACAAGGCTAGCCCAGCTCAGACTATGATGAATGCAGAACCAGGCTGGCCCAGCTAAGACTATGATGAATGCAGAACCAGGCTAGCCCAGCTCAGACTATGATGAATGCAGAACCAGACTAGCCCAGCTCAGACTATGATGAATGCAGAACCAGGCTAGCCCAGCTCAGACTATGATGAATGCAGAACCAGGCTAGCCCAGCTCAGACTATGATGAATGCAGAACCAGGCTAGCCCAGCTCAGACTATGATGAATGCAGAACCAGGCTAGCCCAGCTCAGACTATGATGAATGCAGAACCAGGCTAGCCCAGCTCAGACTATGATGAATGCAGAAACAGGCTAGCCCAGCTCAGACTACGATGGATGCAGAACCAAGCTAGCCCAGCTCAGACTACAATGGATGCAGAACCACGCTAGCCCAGCTCAGACTACAATGGATGCAGAACCAAGCTAGCCCAGCTCAGACTATGATGAATGCAGAACCAGGCTAGCCCAGCTCAGACTATGATGAATGCAGAACCAGGCTAGCCCAGCTTAGACCTGGTTCAACTCAGTTCAGTGGTATGATATAGGTACAGCAATGCTACTGTATATCCCCGGATGAGTCCCAAATGGCACCCTATATAGTGCAGGATCCTATGGGTCCTGGTCAAAAGTTGTGCACTACGAAGGGAATATGATGCCATATAGGACACAGCCTCTGTCTCTATGTGAACCTTCACAAGTCTGTCCTATTTTGCAAAATTCAGTGCCTCATATATCTCAAGAAGAGGTAAACACTCGCTGTGCTGCAATTAGGTCAGTGTCTGATGGGAAGGAAGGCGGAGGAGGAGAAGGAGAGGTGCAGCGACGATTACAGAGGTCAACTCTCCTCTCTGTCAACACACACCTGTAAGAGCCTCCACGTGGCTCCTATTCCACACTCCCACCCACACACATTCATGACCCACAGTTAATATTTAAACATCCATATACATACACATAAGCACCTGCTTGTATATAGGGAAAATGTCATCGCAAACAAGCAGGAAGATCAAGTGGATGGTGGAGGCACTAGATTTTGCAAATGGATGAGATCAACCACAGCCAGTGTATTCACAAATAGAGCAACATGCTGAAGAACAAGACCCACACAATTTGTTTAGACTGTTTTGTCTCATAATGAGAAAATGTAGCATTTAGATATGAAAATCTATCTTTAAATTCATTTGTACTGTTCTGTCGGAACACCCCATAGCTTCCGGCTCTGTTCCACTAAAATCTCTATTTCACTGCCATTGTCTCAGGGAGAGAAACATCCCACACTCCCTGGTCCTCTCCTGTAGAAGACACTCCCTGGCCCTCTCCTGTAGAAAACACTCCCTGGTCCTCTCCTATAGTAGACACTCCCTGGCCCTCTCCTGGAGAAGACACTCCCTGGCTCTCTCCTGTAGAAGACACTCCCTGGCCCTCTCCTGTAGAAGACACTCCCTGGTTCTGTCCTGTAGAAGACACTCCCTGGCCCTCTCCTGTAGAAGACACTCCCTGGGCCTCTCCTGCAAGAGATCGTTTCTCACTGAAAATCCCAAATGTCGGGTGATTTTTGTGTGACATTTCCAGCTGCCGGAGTGAATCGCGACTCACGGGGAAAGATGCAAATCCTTATAGGCAGCTGAGACTAGCTCAAATTGGCCACCACCTTCTCCTGGGCTGTGTCTCAAATAATACCCTTTTCCCTATGTAGTGCACTGCCTTTGACCAGGGCCTATAGTACTCTGGTCAGATCAAAAGTAGTGTACTATATAGGGAATAGGGCCCTGGTTTAAAGTAGTGCACTATATAGTGAATAGGGGACCACTTGGGATGCACGCCTACATTGCCTGACAGGAAGGCAGGGTGATAGACACAATTAGGAGATATCGCTGATCACCTGTCTCCAGTCGCTGATCACCAATCTTGGGTCGCTGATCACCAATCTTGGGTCGCTGATCACCAATCTTGGGTCGCTGATCACCAATCTTGGGTCACTGATCACCTGTCTCCAGTCGCTGATCACCAATCTTGGGTCACTGATCACCTGTCTCCAGTCGCTGATCACCAATCTTGGGTCGCTGATCACCAATCTTGGGTCGCTGATCACCAATCTTGGGTCACTGATCACCAATCTCGGGTCACTGATCACAAATCTTGGGTCACTGATCACCAATCTTGGCTCACTGATCACCAATCTCGGGTCGCTGATCACCAATCTTGGGTCACTGATCACCAATCTCGAGTCGCTGATCACCAATCTTGGGTCACTGATCACCAATCTTGGGTCACTGATCACCAGTCTCGGGTCGCTGATCACCAGTCTCTGATCACCAGTCTCTGGTCGCTGATCACCAGTCTCTGGTCGCTGATCACCGGTAAATGGTCTCTGATCACCGGTCGCTGATCAGCGGTATTTGATCACACATCACTGGGGCGGCAGCGTAGCCTAGTGGTTAGAGCGTTGGAGTAGTAACTGGAAGGTTGCGAGTTCAAATCCCCGAGCTGACAATGTACAAATCTGTCAATTTGCCCCTGAACAGGCAGTTAACCCACTGTTCCCAGGCCGTCATTGAAAATAAGAATGTGTTCTTAACTGACTTGCCTGGTTAAATAAAGGTAAAATTAAAATTTAAAAAAATACTGTGTCTCTTTGAGTTTGCTCCAATCCTCTCAAGATTGTTTTTTTAGGAGATCCAGTGATGTCTACACAGGGTTTTTAATAATATAATAATAATAATATATGCCATTTAGCAGACGCTTTTATCCAAAGCGACTTACAGTCATGTGTGCATACATTCTACGTATGGGTGGTCCCGGGGATCGAACCCACTACCCTGGCGTTACAAGCGCCATGCTCTACCAACTGAGCTACAGGACCACTAAGGACCAATAAGATATTCAGTGAGATTTTAATCTCCTATTAAAGACACAAACAAACAAACACACACACACACACACACACACACACACACACACACACACACACACACACACACACACACACACACACACACACACACACACACACACACACACACACACACACACACACACACACACACACTTGTATACTGAATCTCTAGTCAGAAACCCAGTGTAGTGATCAAATCAAAACTAGTTGTATTTATCTGAGTAACCTTTCCAAATAATGCAAATAAAGGAAAAGGAAAAGGACCCAATTGTCATTTTTGAGTAAAAGTAAGATACCTTAATAGAAAATTACTCAAGTAAAAGTGAAAGTCAACCAGTAAAATATTACTTGAGTGAAAGTATAAAAGTATTTGGTTTTAAATATGCTTAAGTATCAAAAGTAAATGTAATTGATAAAATGTACTTAAGGAATAAAAAGTTAAAGTATAAGTCATTTAAAATTCCTGATATTAAGCAAACCAGACTGCATCATTTTCTTCTTCTTTAATTTACAGATGGAACAGGGGATCACTCCAACACTCAGGCAGAATTTACACACAAAGCATTTGTGTTCAGTGAGTCCTCCAGATCAGAGGCAGTAGGGATGACCAGGGATGTTCTCTGTTTAGTGAGTCCTCCAGATCAGAGGCAGTAGGGATAACCAGGGATGTTCTCTGTTTAGTGAGTCCTCCAGATCAGAGGCAGTAGATGTCCAGGGATGTTCTCTGTTTAGTGAGTCCTCCAGATCAGAGGCAGTAGGGATAACCAGGGATGTTCTCTGTTTAGTGAGTCCACCAGATCAGAGGCAGTAGGGATGACCAGTGATGTTCTCTGTTTAGTGAGTCCTCCAGATCAGAGGCAGTAGGGATGACCAGGGATGTTCTCTGTTTAGTGAGTCCTCCAGATCAGAGGCAGTAGGGATGACCAGGGATGTTCTCTGTTTAGTGAGTCCTCCAGATCAGAGGCAGTAGGGATGACCAGGGATGTTCTCTGTTTAGTGAGTCCTCCAGATCAGAGGCAGTAGGGATGACCAGGGATGTTCTCTGTTTAGTGAGTCCTCCAGATCAGAGGCAGTAGGGATGACCAGGGATGTTCTCTGTTTAGTGATGACCAGGGATGTTCTCTGTTTAGTGAGTCCTCCAGATCAGAGGCAGTAGGGATAACCAGGGATGTTCTCTGTTTAGTGAGTCCTCCAGATCAGAGGCAGTAGGGATAACCAGGGATGTTCTCTGTTTAGTGAGTCCTCCAGATCAGAGGCAGTAGGGATAACCAGGGATGTTCTCTGTTTAGTGAGTCCTCCAGATCAGAGGCAGTAGGGATGACCAGGGATGTTCTCTGTTTAGTGAGTCCTCCAGATCAGAGGCAGTAGGGATAACCAGGGATGTTCTCTGTTTAGTGAGTCCTCCAGATCAGAGGCAGTAGGGATGACCAGGGATGTTCTCTGTTTAGTGAGTCCTCCAGATCAGAGGCAGTAGGGATGACCAGGGATGTTCTCTGTTTAGTGAGTCCTCCAGATCAGAGGCAGTAGGGATGACCAGGGATGTTCTCTGTTTAGTGAGTCCTCCAGATCAGAGGCAGTAGGGATGACCAGGGATGTTCTCTGTTTAGTGAGTCCTCCAGATCAGAGGCAGTAGGGATGACCAGGGATGTTCTCTGTTTAGTGAGTCCGCCAGATCAGAGGCAGTAGGGATCACCAGGGATGTTCTCTGTTTAGTGAGTCCTCCAGATCAGAGGCAGTAGGGATAACCAGGGATGTTCTCTGTTTAGTGAGTCCTCCAGATCAGAGGCAGTAGGGATAACCAGGGATGTTCTCTGTTTAGTGAGGCCTCCAGATCAGAGGCAGTAGGGATAACCAGGGATGTTCTCTGTTTAGTGAGTCCTCCAGATCAGAGGCAGTAGGGATGACCAGGGATGTTCTCTGTTTAGTGAGTCCTCCAGATCAGAGGCAGTAGGGATGACCAGGGATGTTCTCTGTTCAGTGAGTCCTCCAGATCAGAGGCAGTAGGGATGACCAGGGATGTTCTCTGTTTAGTGAGTCCGCCAGATCAGAGAGGAAGGGATGACCAGGGATGTTCTCTGTTTAGTGAGTCCACCAGATCAGAGTCAGTAGATGACCAGGGATGTTCTCTGTTTAGTGAGTCCACCAGATCAGAGGCAGTAGGGATGACCAGGGATGTTCTCTGTTTAGTGAGCCTGCCAGATCAGAGGCAGTAGGGATGACCAGGGATGTTCTCTGTTTAGTGAGTCCACCAGATCAGAGGCAGTAGGGATGACCAGGGATGTTCTCTTGATTAGTGAGTCCTCCAGATCAGAGGCAGTAGGGATGACCAGGGATGTTCTCTGTTTAGTGAGTCCACCAGATCAGAGGCAGTAGCGATGACCATGGATGTTCTCTGTTTAGTGAGTCCTCCAGATCAGAGGCAGTAGGGATGACCAGGGATGTTCTCTATTTAGTGAGTCCACCAGATCAGAGGCAGTAGGGATGACCAGGGATGTTCTCTGTTTAGTGAGTCCACCAGATCAGAGGCAGTAGATGACCAGGGATGTTCTCTGTTTAGTGAGTCCACCAGATCAGAGGCAGTAGGGATGACCAGGGATGTTCTCTTGATTAGTGAGTCCTCCAGATCAGAGGCAGTGGGGATGACCAGGGATGTTCTCTGTTTAGTGAGTCCACCAGATCAGTGGCAGTAGATGACCAGGGATGTTCTCTGTTTAGTGAGTCCTCCAGATCAGAGGCAGTAGGGATCACCAGGGATGTTCTCTGTTTAGTGAGTCCTCCAGATCAGAGGCAGTAGCGATGACCATGGATGTTCTCTGTTTAGTGAGTCCTCCAGATCAGAGGCAGTAGGGATGACCAGGGATGTTCTCTATTTAGTGAGTCCACCAGATCAGAGGCAGTAGGGATGACCAGGGATGTTCTCTGTTTAGTGAGTCCACCAGATCAGAGGCAGTAGATGACCAGGGATGTTCTCTGTTTAGTGAGTCCACCAGATCAGAGGCAGTAGGGATGACCAGGGATGTTCTCTTGATTAGTGAGTCCTCCAGATCAGAGGCAGTGGGGATGACCAGGGATGTTCTCTGTTTAGTGAGTCCACCAGATCAGTGGCAGTAGATGACCAGGGATGTTCTCTGTTTAGTGAGTCCTCCAGATCAGAGGCAGTAGGGATCACCAGGGATGTTCTCTGTTTAGTGAGTCCTCCAGATCAGAGGCAGTAGGGATGACCAGGGATGTTCTCTGTTTAGTGAGTCCTCCAGATCAGAGGCAGTAGGGATGACCAGGGATGTTCTCTGTTTAGTGAGTCCTCCAGATCAGAGGCAGTAGGGATGACCAGGGATGTTCTCTGTTTAGTGAGTCCTCCAGATCAGAGGCAGTAGGGATGACCAGGGATGTTCTCTGTTTAGTGAGTCCACCAGATCAGAGGCAGTAAGGATGACCAGGGATGTTCTCTGTTCAGTGAGTCCTCCAGATCAGAGGCAGTAAGGATGACCAGGGATGTTCTCTGTTTAGTACTTGAATTGGACCATTTTGCTGTTCTGCTCATCATTCAAAATGTAACAAGTTCTTTGGGTGTCAGGGAAAATGTATGGGTAAAAAGTACATTATTTTCTTTAGGAATGTAGTGAAGTAAAAGTAAAAGTTGTCAAAAAAATAAAAAATAGTAAAGTTAAAAAAATTACCCGATATGTATTTTTTACTTAAGTCACTACAGTGACTGGGTGATAAGAACTGTCTGCTTTATCGCCGAGGGCATGGCTGTATATTTTATGAACTAAATCACAATAGAGGATTCACCTTGGAGGATGTAGAGCATGCAGTGGATTCTAACATCTCTCATTTCTCCACTCATTGTATTCTGTGTCAGAACTGCAGGAAAATATGCTGATGTAATGAAACATACTGCACTGACCCCAGTAATGACAGATTACTACTTAGTTACTGGCTACGTCTGAAATGGCATCCTGTTCCCTGTAGGGCAGGGAACATCAACTAGATTTTCTTGAGCGAATGGTCAGGGGGCCGGTACATAATTACAAATAGTTAGTAGACTTTAAATTGGCTGCAAGAAGCCCTTTACAGATCTAACATTAGACTTTTTGGGGGGCTCAGAGAACTTGGGGGTCAAATAAAATCACACGTGCGCCAAATTCGGCCCGTGCACCGCCAGTTGGGGAACCCTGCCGTTGGGCTCTAATCAAAGTAGTACACCATATAATGAGAAGAAGAGGAGTGTTGTTCCCGTTTGAAACAGATCCAACCTGTTCTCTCGTTTTCCTTTCCCATGCAGCCACATTGAATACTACCCCTTTTCTCGACCTTTAAACACCCAAGATTATCCAGTGAAGCGCGAGGCAGCGAAGTACATTTGAAGACAGGTGAGGTTGGTTTATTAAATGATTGCAGCCTGGAGAAACATAATGGTTTGATTCATTAAAAGAGTAATTACAACACAGTCCACCGCTCCATGAACCACACATCAATCAAATTAAGGCAAGTGTCCTCCACTCTCCCGTCTGCATCTCAAATGGCCCCCTATTCCCTACGTAGTGCACTACTTTTGAACCAGACCCACAGGGGAATAAGCTGCCATTTAAGGACAGATCCCTGCAATCTCTTCCTCTGGCTAAAGAGAACAAATGGGAACGGTGATCTTTGCCAGCTACGCGCCAAACAAACGTCAGGAAGGAAGGATGGGAATGTCGCCATGATTGGAGAATGTTGTGTTTAATTAACTCTAAGGAAGGCTTTTGGACAACTCAAGGTAGCTTGCTGCAGCTCCAGCGACTCTTTTGTAGCCTATAGTCTTAGAAATATTGGTTGGCTGCTGCAATACTCTATCACAGAATAGCAAACACTACTCACTTTGGCCTGGTATCCATCCATGCTCCTGCTGTTGACATTTTACATACAGATGATGTAGTGGAAGGCTGTTTACATAGACACACTTTATTTTTATTTATCCACCTTTTGTGGAAAGATGAACTGAAAGCATAGGGAGCGTTATTTTACTCACCATGACCAGCAATCAGCATTTACCCACATATTTCTCTCCAAGCTACCCAAGGGCTTTCCAAGGTCCCTACATTCAATTAACAGGGGCTGTTATATCTCTGATATCTCTTATTACAAACCAACCAGGCAGGAAAGAGAAATCACATTTGGGAAACTGTTATAGCCTATGCTTTGCAGATTCATCTCTCCTGACATGATTTTACCAAACACTCAATTGCATTAAACCTCAGATGGGACTTCAACCTCTCTCTGTGCCCTAGAGCCTGACATCTCTCGAAATGGCCCTCTCGAAACTCTAACATTCCGTTAGGATCACAAAAGAGCTACCGTGACTTCTAAGCCACTTTATCGGCAGAGACAGTTTCTGATTCCAACAGGACAGGACCAACAGACAGAACACACTGCAGAAGTTCCAGGTCCTGCTTCCAAGCAGGAAGAACAAAATTATTCTAATTGCTACGGAATTACAACTATCAAAATTGATTTTGAACAATCTAAAATGAACTATGCTAATTGTCAGTATCCAAAAAGATCAGAGTGAGTTGTATGTATGTTTAGTTGTTGGTTAGATTGTTTACATGGGTAAATTACAGTGTTTCTGCTCTTTTCCAGATTATAAACTATAGGACAGCATGTCAATTAGTTCCCAACCCAAATCAAGTTAGTTAGAAGTGATTATGTATTATATTGTGCCAAGGAGGAGGGAAAGAGAGGGGACAGGAGAGGTGAGAGAAGAGGGTGGGAGGGGAGGGGATAGGAGAGGAGAAGAGTGGAGAGGAAAGGAAAGGAGGGAGGAGAGGAGGAGTGTAAGGGAAGCAGGGAAAGGGAGAATCACAGTGTTTAATTAGCAGGATATACGACTTGTGATTATGCGTTTCGTGATGGCTCTTCCTGTCTACCTGTCTAGTTGCAATCGTCGCTAAGGGCCTGTGTGTGTGTGTCTGTGTGTGTGTTTGTGTTTGTGTGTCTGTGCCAGTGCCCATGTGTGTGTGCGTATGCTAATGTCTGTGGAGGAGAGAGCAGCAATCACTGCTCCATGCTGTACCCAGACTCTAATCATGACACTGTGGCACCAGAGACAAACTCCTGAACAACGACACATCAAGAGCCAGCTGTCTGGCAAATGAGAGAAGAGGAGAGGACCTTTAGTGTGATTGGAGGAGTGGGTTGATCAGGACAGCAGCGTTGGTTGGTTCAGGGCTGAAATATATGGCCAGTGACTGTGCCAAACAGGTGCTAAGGGGCTAGGGATGTGACTAGGGAGTGGGACTAGGGAGCCACTGGGCTCTTGTTCTGGCAGAGAGTTAGGACTCAACAGCAGGCAGATGGCTGAACTTGAGATGCTGTGCTTGTCAGCTGCTTCTTTGTAAGATTTTTTTTCTTTTCTGTGACACTATTTACACTTGGATGCTTGGGGGATAGTTGGCTGTAGTTGGCTGTACTTGGCCCTAGTTGGCCGTAGTTGCCTGTAGTTCGCTGTAGTTGGCTGTACATGGCTGTACTTGGCCGTAGTTGGCTGTACTTGTCTGTAGTTGGCCCTAGTTGGCTGTAGTTGGCTGTACTTGGCCGTAGTTGGCTGTACTTGGCTGTAGTTGGTTGTACTTGGCTGTACTTGGCTGTAGTTGGCCGTAGTTGGCTGTAGTTGGCTGTAGTTGGCTGTAGTTGGAGAGGGTTGGGAATACTTTGGGATGCTAAACTTAATTAGGAAGGTGAAACAAATAATGAATGCTTCTCTTTTAGTGTACGGTGCATGAAATACTGTTATATTAGAGAGGACGGTCAGAGATAATACTACATAGCTATCTGAGTAAAACTTTCGGCCTCCATTAGATAAGTAACGTTCTGTCAGCAGCTGTATAAGAGAGGAATAAATACAAGTTTTTCATGCATTGAAAAACAGTATCCAGTATCCAATTTAAAATGTGACAGACCATCAACTGCAAACCGCAGCATTAGGAGTGTGCGAAAGAGACCTCCTATTTCTCTTTCTCTTTCTTATATTCTCATCCAACGATGCCCTATTATGTTTCCTTGTATCCACTCTGCGGGTAACCATACCCCCTAACAGTTTCCACAATGTCAAAGCTTGTCTCCACACAGACTACCATGTGGGGAGAACAGAACAGCTTCGGACACAGCACATCTCTGCAGTAATGAGCTGCCTGGGTAACGCGCTAATTTGTGACAGTAAACATATCAGGTTTGCAGAGGCGAGTCATGGCAGGGAGAGGGGAGAGTGTGACCCAATGGGCCAATGGACGGCTGTGGTGTGCGTATGAGAGTTAGAGAGTCTGGCTGTGAGCTGGGTGTACTGAGGTAATTAGATAACAATAACTTCAGTACAAACTACCTCTAACTTCCTTCATACTGGATACAGAGACATAAAAATGGTATTCACAAGTTCAACTGACTCTGGGGAAGTAGATAAAGGGCCTCATTGCCAAAATCCTGAAGTATCCCTTTAAGAGGAGCAGGTCAATCTGGTGGCGCCAGTGAGAGCTGTGAATGATGTGATGAGTAACATGTTGAGATGTTGATGCTGGGGGGGTTTCTTTATCAGTCAGTCTCTTATAAAAGTTTCTGGTTTAAAGCTGTAATCCTTAATGGTGAAACTGCCACGTCCGTTTGCCATGTTACAACATCAAAGTTACAGCAAACAACAAACACTGTTTTTCCCCTCAGACATCGTTGCTCAGACAATAGAACAGCAGCGGCTGTACTGCAGTTCTATTTGATGAGCGACATTCCCCCAGTGCTCACTACCTTGTCAACAAAACAGTGACAGACAGGAACAGACAGTAGACAGTGACAGACAGTAGACAGTAACAGACAGGAACAGACAGTAGACAGTGACAGAGAGTAACAGACAGTGATAGACAGTAGACAGTAACAGACAGGAGACAGTGACAGACAGTAACAGACAGTAACAGACAGTAGACAGTGACCGACAGTAACGGACAGTAACAGACAGTAGACAGTGACAGACAGTAATAGACAACAGACAGTAACAGCCAGTAGCAGACAGTGACAGATAGTCACAGACAGTAACAGAGAGTGATAGACAGTAACCGACAGTAACAGACAGTGACAGATAGTAACAGACAGCAACAGACAGCAACAGATAGTAACAGACAGTAACAAACATTAGCAGACAGTGACAGACAGTAACAGATAGTGATAGACAGTAACAGACAGTAACAGACAGTAACAGACAGTGACAGATAGTGATAGACAGTAACAGACAGTAACAGACAGTAGGCAATGACAGACAGTAACAGACAGTCGGCAGTGACATACAGTAACAGACAGTGACAGACAGTAACAGATAGTGATAGACAGTAAGAGACAGCAACAGACAATAACAGACAGTGACAGACAGTAACAGACAGTAACAGACAGCGACAGACAGTAACAGACAGTGACAGACAGTAGACAGCGACAGACAGTAACAGACAGTGACAGACAGTAACAGACAGTGACAGACAGTGACAGACAGTAGATAGTGACCAACTGTAATTGATAGTGACAGACAGTAACAGACAGTAGACAGTGACAGACAGTGACAGACAGTGACAGACAGTGACAGGCAGTGACAGACAGTGACAGACAGTGACAGACCATAACAGACAGTAGACCGTGACAGACATTAACTGATAGTGATAGACAGTAACAGGTAGTAACAGACAATAGATGGTGACAGACAGTACACAGTGACAGACAGTAACAGACAGTAACGGGCAGTGACAGACAGTAGACAGTGACAGCCAGTAACAGACAGTAACTGATAGTGACAGACAGTAACAGACAGTAGATAGTGACAGACAGTGACAGACAGTAACAGACAATAGACAGTGACAGACAGTAACTGATAGTGATAGACAGTAACAGGCAGTAACCGACAGTGACAGACAGTAACATACAGTAGATAGTGACAGACAGTGACAGGCAGTGACAGGCAGTGACAGACAGTGATAGACAGTGACAGACAGTAGACAGTGACAGACAGTAGACAGTGACAGACAGTAACTAACAGTGACAGACAGTAACAGACAGTGACAGACAGTAGACAGTGACAGACAGTAGACAGTGACAGAGAGTAACTGACAGTGACAGGCAGTAGATAGTGACAGACAGTGACAGGCAGTGACAGGCAGTGAAAGACAATAACAGGCAGTAACCGACAGTGACATACAGTGATAGACAATAACAGGCAGTAACCGACAGTGACAGACAGTGATAGACAGTGACAGACAGTAGACAGTGACAGACAGTAACTGACAGTGACAGGACGTAACAGACAGTAGACAGTAACAGACAGTAACAGACAGTAGACAGTAACAGACAGTAGACAGTGACAGACAGTAGACAGTGACAGACAGTGATAGACAGTGACGGGCAGTAGACAGTGACAGACAGTAGACAGTGACAGACAGTAGACAGTGACAGACAGTGATAGACAGTGACGGGCAGTGACAGACAGTGACAGACAGTAGACAGTGACAGACAGTGATAGACAGTGACAGGCAGTAGACAGGAACAGACAGTAGACAGTGACAGACAGTAGACAGCTACAGACAGTGATAGACAGTAACATACAGTAACAGACAGTAACAGACAGTGACAGATAGTGATAGACAGTAACAGACAGTAACAGACAGTAGGCAATGACAGACAGTAACAGACAGTCGGCAGTGACATACAGTAACAGACAGTGACAGACAGTAACAGATAGTGATAGACAGTAAGAGACAGCAACAGACAATAACAGACAGTGACAGACAGTAACAGACAGTAACAGACAGCGACAGACAGTAACAGACAGTGACAGACAGTAGACAGCGACAGACAGTAACAGACAGTGACAGACAGTAACAGACAGTGACAGACAGTGACAGACAGTAGATAGTGACCAACTGTAATTGATAGTGACAGACAGTAACAGACAGTAGACAGTGACAGACAGTGACAGACAGTGACAGACAGTGACAGACAGTGACAGACAGTGACAGACCATAACAGACAGTAGACCGTGACAGACATTAACTGATAGTGATAGACAGTAACAGGTAGTAACAGACAATAGATGGTGACAGACAGTAGACAGTGACAGACAGTAAAAGACAGTAACGGGCAGTGACAGACAGTAGACAGTGACAGCCAGTAACAGACAGTAACTGACAGTAGATAGTGACAGACAGTGACAGACAGTAACAGACAATAGACAGTGACAGACAGTAACTGATAGTGATAGACAGTAACAGGCAGTAACCGACAGTGACAGACAGTAACATACAGTAGATAGTGACAGACAGTGACAGGCAGTGACAGGCAGTGACAGACAGTGATAGACAGTGACAGACAGTAGACAGTGACAGACAGTAGACAGTGACAGACAGTAACTAACAGTGACAGACAGTAACAGACAGTGACAGACAGTAGACAGTGACAGACAGTAACTGATAGTGATAGACAGTAACAGACAGTAGACAGTGACAGACAGTAGACAGTGACAGAGAGTAACTGACAGTGACATGCAGTAGATAGTGACAGACAGTGACAGGCAGTGACAGGCAGTGAAAGACAATAACAGGCAGTAACCGACAGTGACATACAGTGATAGACAATAACAGGCAGTAACCGACAGTGACAGACAGTGATAGACAGTGACAGACAGTAGACAGTGACAGACAGTAGACAGTGACAGACAGTGATAGACAGTGACGGGCAGTGACAGACAGTGACAGACAGTAGACAGCGACAGACAGTGATAGACAGTGACGGGCAGTGACAGACAGTAGACAGTGACAGAGAGTAACAGACAGTAGACAGTGACAGACAGTAGACAGTGACAGAGAGTAACAGACAGTAGACAGTGACAGACAGTAACTGATAGTGATAGACAGTAACAGACAGTAACAGACAGTGGCAGACAGTAGACAGTGACAGACAGTAACAGACAGTGCCCGACATTAACAGACAGTAGACAGTGACAGACAGTAACAGACAGGAGACAGTGACAGACAGTGACAGACAGTAGACAGTGACAGACAGTGACAGCCAGTATCAGACAGTGACAGACTGTAACAGACAGTAGACTGATAGTGGTAGACAGTAACAGGTAGTAGACAGTGACAGACAGTGACAGGCAGTGACAGGCAGTGACAGGCAGTGACAGACAGTGATAGACAGTGACAGACAGTAGACAGCGACAGACATTAACTGATAGTGATAGACAGGAACAGACAGTGACCGACAGGAACTGATAGTGATAGACAGTAACAGACAGTAGACAGTGACAGACAGTAACAGACAGTAACAGACAGTAACTGATAGTGACAGACAGTAACAGACAGTAGACAGTGACAGACAGTAACAGACAGTAGATAGTGACAGAGAGTATCTGATAGTGACATACAGTGACAGACAGTGACAGACAGTAGACAGTGACAGACAGTGACAGACAGTAACAGACAGTAACAGACAGTAGACAGTGACAGACAGTAGACAGTAACAGGCAGTGACAGACAGTAACAGACAGTAGACAGACAGTAACAGACAGTAGATAGTGACAGACAGTAACAGACAGTAACAGACAGTGACAGGCAGTGACATACAGTGACAGGCAGTGACGGACAGTAACAGACAGTGACAGACAGTGACATACAATAACAGAGAGTGACAAAGAGTGACAGGGAGTGACAGAGAGTGACAGAGAGTGACAGACGGTAATGGTGGCGATGTTTCCCACTACTGAGGATTCCATCTTCAAATGAGAATAATGTGGAGAGGGAACAGATCATTGTGCACTCTTGGGTTCATAAACATTCAAGTGTTGAGATAGAGTGGATTTATCATGCTACTGTGGTCTGGATAATGCAATCAGTCCTGCAGTAATCCCAGACACACTGCCTGCAGTGGCAACTAGGTTCATCTTTCATAGGTTCTACAAGTTATTCGTATTATATCCTTCAAATGCAGAAAGAGGGTACGAAACATAATCATTCAACATATTTTATTCTCCTTGTATTGAGAGGAAAGTAAGCTATCTTTCTATTTATACACTGCAAATATTGTTGTATTATACTTCATATACCTAATGACTGGTTTGATTAGGGACTTTGAGTATCTACACACACGACACCTTGTCTGGTAACACAGAATACACCTGGTCTGGGAACTTTATTTTTTATTTTATTTCACCTTTATTTAACCTGGTAGGCTAGTTGAGAACAAGTTCTCATTTGCAACTGCGACCTGGCCAAGATAAAGCATAGCAGTGTGAGCGGACAACACAGAGTTACACATGGAGTAAACAATTAACAAGTCAATAACACAGTAGAAAAAAAAGGGAGTCTATATACATTGTGTGCAAAAGGCATGAGGTAGGCGAATAATTACAATTTTGCAGATTAACACTGGAGTGATAAATGAACAGATGGTCATGTACAGGTAGAGATATTGGTGTGCAAAAGAGCAGAAAAGTAAATAAATAAAAACAGTATGGGGATTAGGTAGGTAAAAATGTGTGGGTTATTTGCCGATAGACTATGTACAGCTGCAGCAATCGGTTAGCTGCTCAGATAGCTGATGTTTGAAGTTGGTGAGGGAGATAAAAGTCTCCAACTTCAGCGATTTTTGCAATTCGTTCCAGTCACAGGCAGCAGAGAACTGGAACGAAAGGCGGCCAAATGAGGTGTTGGCTGATCAGTGAGATACACCTGCTGGAGCGCGTGCTACGGATGGGTGTTGCCATTGTGACCAGTGAACTGAGATAAGGCGGAGCTTTACCTAGCATGGACTTGTAGATGACCTGGAGCCAGTGGATCTGGCGACAAATATGTAGCGAGGGCCAGCCGACTAGAGCGTACAAGTCGCAGTGGTGGGTGGTATAAGGTGCTTTAGTGACAAAACGGATGGCACTGTGATAAACTGCATCCAGTTTGCTGAGTAGAGTGTTGGAAGCAATTTTGTAGATGACATCGCCGAAGTCGAGGATCGGTAGGATAGTTAGTTTTACTAGGGTAAGTTTGGCGGCGTGAGTGAAGGAGGCTTTGTTGTGGAATAGAAAGCCGACTCTTGATTTGATTTTCGATTGGAGATGTTTGATATGAGTCTGGAAGGAGAGTTTACAGTCTAGCCAGACACCTAGGTACTTATAGATGTCCACATATTCAAGGTTGGAACTATCCAGGGTGGTGATGCTGGTCAGGCGTGCGGGTGCAGGCAGCGAACGGTTGAAAAGCATGCATTTGGTTTTACTAGCGTTTAAGAGCAGTTGGAGGCCACGGAAGGAGTGTTGTATGGCATTGAAGCTCGTTTGGAGGTTAGATAGCACAGTGTCCAAGGACGGGCCGGAAGTATATAGAATGGTGTCGTCTGCGTAGAGGTGGATCAGGGAATCGCCGTAAGAGCAACATCATTGATATATACAGAAAAAAGAGTCGGCCCGAGGATTGAACCCTGTGGCACCCCCATAGAGACTTCCAGAGGACCGGACAGCATGCCCTCCGATTTGACACACTGAACTCTGTCTGCAAAGTAATTGGTGAACCAGGAAAGGCAGTCATCCGAAAAACCGAGGCTACTGAGTCTGCCGATAAGAATATGGTGATTGACCGAGTCGAAAGCCTTGGCAAAGTCGATGAAGACGTCTGCACAGTACTGTCTTTTATCGATGACGGTTATGATATCGTTTAGTACCTTGAGCGTGGCTGAGGTGCACCCGTGACCGGCTCGGAAACCAGATTGCACAGCGGAGAAGGTACGGTGGGATTCGAGATGGTCAGTGACCTGTTTGTTGACTTGGCTTTCGAAGACCTTAGATAGGCAGGGCAGGATGGATATAGGTCTGTTACAGTTTGGGTCCAGGGTATCTCCCCCTTTGAAGAGGGGGATGACTGCGGCAGCTTTCCAGTCCTTGGGGATCTCAGACGATATGAAAGAGAGGTTGAACAGGCTGGTAATAGGGGTTGCGACAATGGCGGCGGATAGTTTCAGAAATAGAGGGTCCAGATTGTCAAGCCCAGCTGATTTGTACGGGTCCAGGTTTTGCAGCTCTTTCAGAACATCTGCTATCTGGATTTGGGTAAAGGAGAACCTGGAGAGGCTTGGGCGAGTCGCTGCGGGGGGAGCGGAGCTGTTGGACACAGAATACACCTGGTCTGGGAACACAGAATACACCTGGTCTGGGAACACAGAATATACCTGGTCTGGGAACACAGAATACACCTGGTCTGGGAACACAGAATACACCTGGTCTGGGAACACAGAATACACCTGGTCTGGGAACACAGAATATACCTGGTCTGGGAACACAGAATATACCTGGTCTGGGAACACAGAATATACCTGGTCTGGGAACACAGAATATACCTGGTCTGGGAACACAGAATATACCTGGTCTGGGAACACAGAATATACCTGGTCTGGGAACACAGAATATACCTGGTCTGGGAACACACACCCCAGCTGAGTGTTTTTACACAACACGTTAGCTGGTCTCAGATTAGGCTTAGTAGCACTCTGGCTGAACAGGTGTCACACACGCACGCACGCACGCACGCACGCACGCACGCACACACACACACACACACACACACACACACACACACACACACACACACACACACACACACACACACACACACACAGTCTTCCACACCCTGAGGGTAGCAGGTCCCACAGGAAGTTGCCATCTCCTTGCCACCTGTAACAGGCAGATGGAGACACAGCGACAAGTCAATCCCATGTCGTTCCTATGTGCCTGATATAGCCACCATCTTAATGAGACCCACAGAGGATCACCCCACCTTTCTCTCTCTCTCTCACCCACTCTCTTCCTCTCATTCTCTCTTTCATTCTCTTTCTCTCTCACTCTCTCCCTCCAGCGGTCCCTTCCTACATCCCTCAACCCCTCTCTTCCTCCACCCCTCCCTTCACCCCTCTCCCTCTCTGTCTCAAATACAGTTTTTTACAATCACTTTGGCACTAATTTCAGAAACTAGTGGTCATTTTTCAAAACTTTAGACGCAAAACTCAACACGGTCATCACTTGTAACACAGACTGTCCAATGTTCAAAACATTGCATTGTGCATTCATATCTCTAAAGAAACCTTGCGCTTGCAGAATCATTGGTTCAAATAACTCATTTATCATGAAATACCATAGGAACATTAATTTAGATCACCCACACACAAGATACCGACAGTTTCACTGTGTAGTTGTTTGTTCAATCATTAAATATTGTAGTACAAAATATGTGATACATGTTTCATTATGGTACTACACGTAAATACATCACTGTAAAAGGACTAGTAGAGAGAATACTACAGACACAGTGGAATCATTGAACAAAATCTGACATTTATTGATGAAATACAATAAAATCACAACAAAGGTTTCTTTGAATCAAAGCAAAAATAATTAGCTACAAAAAAAAAGAAAAAAACTACTGTAAAACATCAACTGCAGTGTTCCTCACCTGGCTTACTGTAAAACATCAACTGCAGTGTTCCTCACCTGGCTTACTGTAAAACATCAACTGCAGTGTTCCTCACCTGGCTTACTGTAAAACATCAACTGCAGTGTTCCTCACCTGGCTTACTGTAAAACATCAACTGCAGTGTTCCTCACCTGGCTTACTGTAAAACATCAACTGCAGTGTTCCTCACCTGGCTTACTGTAAAACATCAACTGCAGTGTTCCTCACCTGGCTTACTGTAAAACATAAACTGCAGTGTTCCTCACCCGGCTTACTGTAAAACATCAACTGCAGTGTTCCTCACCCGGCTTACTGTAAAACATCAACTGAAGTGTTCCTCACCTGGCTTACTGTAAAACATCACTGCAGTGTTCCTCACCTGGCTTACTGTAAAACATCAACTGCAGTGTTCCTCACCTGGCTTACTGTAAAACATCACTGCAGTGTTCCTCACCTGGCTTACTGTAAAACATCAACTGCAGTGTTCCTCACCTGGCTTACTGTAAAACATCACTGCAGTGTTCCTCACCTGGCTTACTGTAAAACATCAACTGCAGTGTTCCTCACCTGGCTTACTGTAAAACATCACTGCAGTGTTCCTCACCTGGCTTACTGTAAAACATCAACTGCAGTGTTCCTCACCTGGCTTACTGTAAAACATCAACTGCAGTGTTCCTCACCTGGCTTACTGTAAAAAGCCAAACAAAGGGTTGATTACTGTTCTTCTATAGTTCCATCAACCCTGTCTTGTGGATTTGGCCACAGGTTCTCATCCACATCACAATGGATGTTTTGATTAGACAAACATCTTGGGAAGAATCTTCGGGCATGGCGAAGCCGTGATGTCATTGCATGCGTCATCCATGGCCTGTAGAAGGGCGGCTTGTTCGTGAGGGCGCCTATCATATACCTTCCACCTCCATGTGGAGAAAAATTCCTCAATCGTGTTAAGGAAAGGAGAGGGGGTAAGTACGGGTTGGTAAATTGTGGATGGGCCTGAAACCATGCTTGCACCATTTGAGCATGGTGGAACCTGACATTATCCCACACAATGACATAGGTCATGCCATCAGCTCTACAGACCTGATTTAGCTCATCAAGGAAAGGTACATTCGAACAGCGAATCGTGTGGCTGCCTGCAACTCAATATATAGAGTATATAGAGTATAGAGCTCAAGTTGTTGTTCGACCAAACATTAGAACGGGCAAGATGAGTAATCTAAGCAACTTTGACCGTGGTATGATTGTTGATGCCACACATGGTGATTCCAGCATCTCAGAAACAGCTGCCTTCCTGGGATTTTTACGCACTACAGTCTCTAGAGTTTACAGAGAATGGTGCGATAAACAAAACACATTCTGTGAGCGACAGTTCTGTGGGAAAAAACACCTTGTTAATGAGAGAGGTCAAAGGAGAATGTCCAGACTCATTCAAGCTAACAGAAAGGCCACAAATGCTCAAATAACAGCTGTTTAAAACAGTGGTGTGCAGAAGGGCATCTCTTAACGTACAACACCGTGAATAATTCAGGCTGTTGTAGAGGCAAAAGGGGGTCCTACCCAGTACTAGATAGGTGTACCTAATAAAGTGACCAGTGAGTGTACAATAATGTCAAATCTGAAAACATGGTCTGGAAAAGTGGAACATGGGACCATAGAAACAGTGTCTGATAAAGAATGATGATGAAATATTACATCCATAGATAATGTAGTCCAATTGGTTCATGTTCCACGGTAATTGGTGTCAATGGATCTCGTTATCCTGAAACTTTCAAGATCTAAACATGGAATATTGTTCATCAGTTTCCATAAAACTATGCATTAAGAGTAATGCAACAGTACCTTATCATTTTGAGCAGTTGTATCAATTGATAGTTAGATCATTGTAATGAAATGAATAGACAGTCATCTCAGATATAATGTGTGAATTGAAATGGTAATACTTTGATGTTAAGTTGTGTCATTTTGAACAGTTGATTTTAGTTCAATGAACAAATGATCTTAGCTTTATGTGTATTGTATCCAAGCAATTGGAAAAAGTGTTAGAGTTTTGAAAAATGTGCATTTTGATCATCGGTTGTGAATTTGGTGTCTAGAGTTTTGAAAAATGACATCAAGGTTCTGAAATTAGTGCCTAAGTGATTGTAAAAAACTGTAAAATAAAATTGCATTTTTCACATGCGCCAAATATAACTGGTGTAAACTTTACAGTGAAATACAGTAGATAATAATAAGGTATTTGAGGTAGATATGTACATGAAGGCAGGGTAAAGTGACTAGGCATCAGGATAGATAATAATAAGGTATTTGAGGTAGATATGTACATGAAGGCAGGGTAAAGTGACTAGACATCAGGATAGATAATAATAAGGTATTTGAGGTAGATATGTACATGAATGCAGGGTAAAGTGACTAGACATCAGGATAGACAATAATAAGGTATTTGAGGTAGATATGTACATGAATGCAGGGTAAAGTGACTAGACATCAGGATAGACAATAATAAGGTATTTGAGGTAGATATGTACATGAAGGCAGGGTAAAGTGACTAGACATCAGGATAGATAATAATAAGGTTTTTGAGGTAGATATGTACATGAATGCAGGGTAAAGTGACTAGGCATCAGGATAGATAATAATAAGGTATTTGAGGTAGATATGTACATGAAGGCAGGGTAAAGTGACTAGGCATCAGGATAGATAATAATAAGGTATTTGAGGTAGATATGTACATGAAGGCAGGGTAAAGTGACTAGGCATCAGGATAGATAATAATAAGGTATTTGAGGTAGATATGTAAATGAAGGCAGGGTAAAGTGACTAGGCATCAGGATAGATAATAATAAGGTATTTGAGGTAGATATGTAAATGAAGGCAGGGTAAAGTGACTAGGCATCAGGATAGATAATAATAAGGTATTTGAGGTAGATATGTAAATGAAGGCAGGGTAAAGTGACTAGGCATCAGGATAGATAATAATAAGGTATTTGAGGTAGATATGTAAATGAAGGCAGGGTAAAGTGACTAGGAATCAGCTGATGACTGTATGTTAATGATATGGGGCTCAGCAGCTGTAGTTGATGACTATATAGTGATGTTAATGATATGGGGAGTAGCAGCTGTAGCTGATGACTGTATAGTGATGTTAATGATATGGGGAGTAGCAGCTGTAGCTGATGACTGTATAGTGATGTTAATGATATGGGGAGTAGCAGCTGTAGCTGATGACTGTATAGTGATGTTAATGATATGGGGAGTAGCAGCTGTAGCTGATGACTATATAGTGATGTTAATGATATGGGACGTAGCAGCTGTAGCTGATGACTGTATAGTGATGTTAATGATATGGGGCTCAGCAGCTGTAGTTGATGACTATATAGTGATGTTAATGATATGGGGCGTAGCAGCTGTAGCTGATGACTGTATAGTGATGTTAATGATATGGGGAGTAGCAGCTGTAGCTGATGACTGTATAGTGATGTTAATGATATGGGGCTCAGCAGCTGTAGCTGATGACTGTATAGTGATGTTAATGATATGGGGAGTAGCAGCTGTAGCTGATGACTGTATAGTGATGTTAATGATATGGGGAGTAGCAGCTGTAGCTGATGACTGTATAGTGATGTTAATGATATGGGGAGTAGCAGCTGTAGCTGATGACTGTATAGTGATGTTAATGATATGGGGCTCAGCAGCTGTAGCTGATGACTGTATAGTGATGTTAATGATATGGGGAGTAGCAGCTGTAGCTGATGACTATATAGTGATGTTAATGATATGGGGAGTAGCAGCTGTAGCTGATGACTGTATAGTGATGTTAATGATATGGGGCTCAGCAGCTGTAGCTGATGACTGTAATAGTGATGTTAATGATATGGGGAGTAGCAGCTGTAGCTGATGACTGTATAGTGATGTTAATGATATGGGGCTCAGCAGCTATAGCTGATGACTATATAGTGATGTTAATGATATGGGGAGTAGCAGCTGTAGCTGATGACTGTATAGTGATGTTAATGATATGGGGAGTAGCAGCTGTAGCTGATGACAGTATAGTGATGTTAATGATATGGGGAGTAGCAGCTGTAGCTGATGACTGTATAGTGATGTTAATGATATGGGGAGTAGCAGCTGTAGCTGATGACTGTATGTTAATGATATGGGGCTCAGCAGCTGTAGCTGATGACTGTATAGTGATGTTAATGATATGGGGAGTAGCAGCTGTAGCTGATGACTGTATGTTAATGATATGGGGCTCAGCAGCTGTAGCTGATGACTATATAGTGATGTTAATGATATGGGGAGTAGCAGCTGTAGCTGATGACTATATAGTGATGTTAATGATATGGGGAGTAGCAGCTGTAGCTGATGACTGTATAGTGATGTTAATGATATGGGGAGTAGCAGCTGTAGCTGATGACTGTATAGTGATGTTAATGATATGGGACGTAGCAGCTGTAGCTGATGACTGTATAGTGATGTTAATGATATGGGGAGTAGCAGCTATAGCTGATGACTATATAGTGATGTTAATGATATGGGGCTCAGCAGCTGTAGCTGATGACTATATAGTGATGTTAATGATATGGGGAGTAGCAGCTGTAGCTGATGACTGTATAGTGATGTTAATGATATGGGGAGTAGCAGCTGATGACTGTATAGTGATGTTAATGATATGGGGCGTAGCAGCTGTAGCTGATGACTGTATAGTGATGTTAATGATATGGGGAGTAGCAGCTGTAGCTGATGACTATATAGTGATGTTAATGATATGGGGCGTAGCAGCTGTAGCTGATGACTGTATAGTGATGTTAATGATATGGGGCTCAGCAGCTGTAGTTGATGACTATATAGTGATGTTAATGATATGGGGAGTAGCAGCTGTAGCTGATGACTATATAGTGATGTTAATGATATGGGGCTCAGCAGCTGTAGCTGATGACTGTATAGTGATGTTAATGATATGGGACGTAGCAGCTGTAGCTGATGACTGTATAGTGATGTTAATGATATGGGGAGTAGCAGCTGTAGCTGATGACTGTATAGTGATGTTAATGATATGGGGAGTAGCAGCTGTAGCTGATGACTGTATAGTGATGTTAATGATATGGGGCGTAGCAGCTGTAGCTGATGACTGTATAGTGATGTTAATGATATGGGGAGTAGCAGCTGTAGCTGATGACTGTATAGTGATGTTAATGATATGGGGCTCAGCAGCTGTAGCTGATGACTGTATAGTGATGTTAATGATATGGGACGTAGCAGCTGTAGCTGATGACTATATAGTGATGTTAATGATATGGGACGTAGCAGCTGTAGCTGATGACTATATAGTGATGTTAATGATATGGGGAGTAGCAGCTGTAGCTGATGACTGTATAGTGATGTTAATGATATGGGGAGTAGCAGCTGTAGCTGATGACTGTATAGTGATGTTAATGATATGGGACGTAGCAGCTGTAGCTGATGACTATATAGTGATGTTAATGATATGGGACGTAGCAGCTGTAGCTGATGACTATATAGTGATGTTAATGATATGGGGAGTAGCAGCTGTAGCTGATGACTGTATAGTGATGTTAATGATATGGGGAGTAGCAGCTGTAGCTGATGACTGTATAGTGATGTTAATGATATGGGACGTAGCAGCTGTAGCTGATGACTGTATAGTGATGTTAATGATATGGGACGTAGCAGCTGTAGCTGATGACTATATAGTGATGTTAATGATATGGGGAGTAGCAGCTGTAGCTGATGACTGTATAGTGATGTTAATGATATGGGGAGTAGCAGCTGTAGCTGATGACTGTATAGTGATGTTAATGATATGGGACGTAGCAGCTGTAGCTGATGACTATATAGTGATGTTAATGATATGGGGAGTAGCAGCTGTAGCTGATGACTGTATAGTGATGTTAATGATATGGGGAGTAGCAGCTGTAGCTGATGACTGTATAGTGATGTTAATGATATGGGACGTAGCAGCTGTAGCTGATGACTGTATAGTGATGTTAATGATATAGGGCTCAGCAGCTATAGCTGATGACTATATAGTGATGTTAATGATATGGGGCTCAGCAGCTGTAGCTGATGACTGTATAGTGATGTTAATGATATGGGGAGTAGCAGCTGTAGCTGATGACTATATAGTGATGTTAATGATATGGGGCTCAGCAGCTGTAGCTGATGACTGTATAGTGATGTTAATGATATGGGGAGTAGCAGCTGTAGCTGATGACTGTATAGTGATGTTAATGATATGGGGAGTAGCAGCTGTAGCTGATGACTGTATAGTGATGTTAATGATATGGGGAGTAGCAGCTGTAGCTGATGACTGTATAGTGATGTTAATGATATGGGGCTCAGCAGCTGTAGCTGATGACTGTATAGTGATGTTAATGATATGGGGAGTAGCAGCTGTAGCTGATGACTATATAGTGATGTTAATGATATGGGACGTAGCAGCTGTAGCTGATGACTGTATAGTGATGTTAATGATATGGGACGTAGCAGCTGTAGCTGATGACTGTATAGTGATGTTAATGATATGGGGAGTAGCAGCTGTAGTTGATGACTGTATAGTGATGTTAATGATATGGGGCTCAGCAGCTGTAGCTGATGACTGTATAGTGATGTTAATGATATGGGGAGTAGCAGCTGTAGCTGATGACTATATAGTGATGTTAATGATATGGGGAGTAGCAGCTGTAGCTGATAACTGTATAGTGATGTTAATGATATGGGGAGTAGCAGCTGTAGTTGATGACTGTATAGTGATGTTAATGATATGGGACGTAGCAGCTGTAGCTGATGACTGTATAGTGATGTTAATGATATGGGACGTAGCAGCTGTAGCTGATGACTATATAGTGATGTTAATGATATGGGGAGTAGCAGCTGTAGCTGATGACTGTATAGTGATGTTAATGATATGGGGAGTAGCAGCTGTAGCTGATGACTGTATAGTGATGTTAATGATATGGGGAGTAGCAGCTGTAGCTGATGACTATATAGTGATGTTAATGATATGGGGCTCAGCAGCTGTAGCTGATGACTGTATAGTGATGTTAATGATATGGGACGTAGCAGCTGTAGCTGATGACTATATAGTGATGTTAATGATATGGGACGTAGCAGCTGTAGCTGATGACTATATAGTGATGTTAATGATATGGGGACGTAGCAGCTGTAGCTGATAACTGTATAGTGATGTTAATGATATGGGACATAGCAGCTGTAGCTAATGACTGTATAGTGATGTTAATGATATGGGACGTAGCAGCTGTAGCTGATAACTGTATAGTGATGTTAATGATATGGGACGTAGCAGCTGTAGCTGATGACTGTATAGTGATGTTAATGATATGGGGAGTAGCAGCTGTAGCAGATGACTATATAGTGATGTTGAACACTTCTTTGGGATAGGGGGCATCATTTTCACTTTTGGATGAAAAGCATGTCCAGAGTAAACTACCTCCTACTCAGTCCCAGGTGCTAATATATGCATATTATTATTAGTATTTGATATAAAACACTCTGAAGTTTCTAAAACGGTTTGAATGATGTCTGTCAGTATAACAGAACTCATATGGCAGGCAAACATAAAAACATTCCCGTTTTAAACAAGATATTTTGTCACGAAAATATTCTCGACTATGCATATAATTGACAGCTTTTGAAAGAAAACACTCTGACGTTTCCAAAACTGTAAAGATATTGTCTGTGAGTGCCACAGAACTGATGTTACAGGCGAAACACAGGTAGAAATCCAATCGGGAAGTGCCACATTTTTTGAAACCGCCTCATGCCAATGACTCCTTATATGGCTGTGAATGGGCCACGAATGAGCTTAGGCTTTCTGTCGCTTCCCCAAGGTGTCGACAGCATTGTGACGTATTTGTAGGCATATCATTGGAAGATTGATCATAAGAGACTACATCTACCAGGTGGTCGCTTGGTGTCCTCCGTTGCAATTATTGCGTAATCACCAGCTGCAGTTTTTTTCCGTTTGCTTCTGATGAGAAACCAACTGTCATGTAGTGACTGCATTTTCCGGTCTTTTTCTTAGCCAAACGTGATGAACAAAACGGAGCTATTTCGCCAACACAAATCATCTTTTTGGAAAAAATGAACATTTGCTCTCTCTCTCTAACTGAGAGTCTCGTCATTGAAATCCTCTGAAGTTCTTCAAAGCTAAATTATTTTATTTGAATATTTTCCTTGTTTTTGTGCAAATGTTGTCTGCTGAATGCTTGGCTTAATGCTATGCTAGGCTATCAATACTCTTACACAAATGCTTGTGTAGCTTTGGTTGAAAAGCATATTTTGAAAAGCTGAGATGACAGTGTTGTTAACAAAAGGCTAAGCTTGTGTTTCAATATATTTATTTCATTTAATTTGCAAATTTTCATGAATAGAAAAAGTTGCGTTATGCTAATGTGTTATAGTATTTTTCTGTCGATTTCTCAGCCAAGCAGGATGAACAAACATTTGCTATCTAACTGGGAGTCTCCTGAGTGAAAGCATCTGAAGTTCTTCAAAGGTAAATTATTTAATTTGGTTGCTTTTCTTATTTTTGTGAAAATGTTGCCTGCTGCCAGCACAGCCTAGCATAGCATTATGCCATGCTAAACTTACACAAATGCTTGTCTAGCGTTGGCTGTAACGCATATTTTGAAAATCTGAGATGACAGTGTTGTTAACCTGTTACTCCTACCCCCTACATTTTCAAACATTCTGTTAAAAATCACGCAACATTTCAGCGCCCTGCTGCTCATGCCAGGAATATAGTATATGCATATGATTAGTATGTGTGGATAGAAAACACTCAGACGTTTATAAAACTGGTTAAATCACGGCTGTGACTATAACAGAATGTGCGTTTAATCGAAAAGTGCAGGAAAATCTGATCACTGAAAATGGAAAAATATATCCATGCGCGACTTGAACCCATTGATGAAGGTTAACCACATTTAATGGGGCTGAGGTTGCAATACCTACAGCATCCACACGATGTCTTGAGTCTTGTCATTTGCCTACTATTTGTTTCTTGGTCAAACAGACGCAAGTCAGCGCAGTTCTTCCGGTCTCCGACCGGATATTTCGGTTGAGATTTACCCGGACATTATTTCCAGACGGAAATCGCCTCGTGATCAATTTGGTCACTTATTAACGTGTACTAATACCTAAAGTTGCATTACAAAAGTGTTTTGTGAAAGTTTATCGTCGATTTTTTTTATTTAAAAAAATGACGTTACGTTATAAGACGCTATTTTTTTCGTTTATCACACAGTCTTCATAGATGGATATCTAGGCTATATATGGACCGATTTAATCGAAAAAAAGACCCAATAGTGATTATGGGACATCTAGGAGTGCCAACAAAGAAGATGGTCAAAGGTAATGACTGTTTTATATTTTATTTGTGCGGTTTGTGTAGCGCCGACTATGCTAATTATTTTGTTTACGTCCCCTGCGGGTCTTTTGGGGTGTTACATGCTATCAGATAATAGCTTCTAATGCTTTCGCCGAAAAGCATTTTAAAAATCGGACTTTTTGCCTGGATTCACAACGAGTGTAGCTTTAATTCAATACCCTGCATGTGTATTTTAATGAACGTTTGAGTTTTAACTAGTACTATTAGCATTTAGCGTAGCGCATTTGCATTTCCAGATGTCTAGATGGGACTCCTGCGTGTCAGGTAGGAGCAAGAGGTTAACAAAAGACTAAGCTTGTGTTTTAATATATTTATTTCATTTCATTTGCGATTTTCATGAAAAGGAAACATTGCGTTATGGTAATGCACTTGAGGTTATGATTACGCTCCCGGATACGGGATTGCTAGTTGCTAGGGGTTAAGGAGAATTGTATCTATATTTCCATGTATAACACATGTATTTTCATCAACATTTATGATGAGTATTTCTGTAAATTGAAATGGGCATCAGACCGAGACCGAGGCTCTGCATCTGTCCTCGTGCTCCTAGACCTTAGTGCTGGTTTTGATACCATCGATCACCACATTCTTTTGGAGAGATTGGAAACCCAAATTGGTCTACATGGACAAGTTCTGGCCTGGTTTAGATCGTATCTGTCAGAAAGATGTCAGTTTGTCTCTGTGAATGGTTTGTCCTCTGACGAATCAACTGTAAATTCCGGTGTTCCTCAAGGTTCTGTTTTAGGACCACTATTGTTTTCACTATATATTTGACCTTTTGGGGATGTCATTCAAAAACATAATGTTAACTTTCACTCCTATGCAGATGATACACAGCTGTACATTTAAATTAATCATGGTGAAGCCCCAAAATTGCCCTCGCTAGAAGCATGTGTTTCAGACATAAGGAAGTGGATGGCTGCAAAATGTCTACTTTTAAACTCGGACAAAACAGAGATGCTTGTTCTAGGTCCCAAGAAACAAAGAGATCTTCTGTTGAATCTGACAATTAATCTTAATGGTTGTACAGTTGTCTCAAATAATACTGTGAAGGACCTCGGCGTTACTCTGGACCCTGATCTCTCTTTTGAAGAACATATCAAGACTGTTTCAAGGACAGCTTTTTTTCATCTACTTAACATTGCAAAAATCAGAAACTTTCTGTCCAAAAATTATGCAGAAAAATTAATCCATCCTTTTGTCACTTCCAGGTTAGACTACTGCAATGCCCTACTTTCCGGCTACCCGGATAAAACACTAAATAAACCTCAGTTAGTGCAAAATACGGCTGCTATAATCCTGACTAGAACCAAAAAAGTTGTTCATATTACTCCAGTGCTAGCCTCCCTACACTGGCTTCCTGTCAAGGCAAGGGCTGATTTCAAGGTTTTACTGCTAACCTACAAAGCATTACATGGGCTTGCTCCTACCTATCTCTCTGATTTGGTCCTGCCGTACATACCTACACGTACGCTACGGTCACAAGACGCAGGCCTCCTAATTGTCCCTAGAATTTCTAAGCAAACAGCTGGAGGCAGGGCTTTCTCCTATAGAGCTACATTTTTATGGAATGGTCTGCCTACCCATGTGAGAGACGCAAACTCGGTCTCAACCTTTAAGTCTTTACTGAAGACTCATCTCTTCAGTGAGTCATATAATTGAGTGTAGTCTGGCCCAGCAGTGTGAAGGTGAACAGAAGCAACGAACCGCCCTTGCTGTCTCTGCCTGGCCGGTTCCTCTTTCCACTGGGATTCTCTGCCTCTAACCCTATTACAGGGGCTGAGTCACTGGCTTACTAGGGCTCCTTCATACCGTCCCTAGGAGGGGTGCGTCACTTGAGTGGGTTGAGTCACTGTTGTGATCTTCCTGTCTGGGTTGGCACGCCCCCTTGGGTTGTGCCATGGCGGAGTTCTTTGTGGGCTATACTCGGCCTGATCTCAGGATGGTAAGTTGGTGGTTGAAGATATCCCTCTAGTGGTGTGGGGGCTGTGCTTTGGCAAAGTGGGTAGGGTTATATCCTTCCTGTTTGGCCCTGTCCGGGGGTGTCATCGGATGGGGCCACAGTGTCTCCTGACCCCTCCTGTCTCAGCCTCCAGTATATATGCTGCAGTAGTTTATGTGTCGGGGGGCTAGGGTCAGTTTGTTATATCTGGAGTACTTCTCCTGTCCTATTCGGTGTCCTGTGTGATTTTAAGTGTGCTCTCTCTAATTCTCTCTTTCTTTCTCTCTCTTGGAGGACCTGAGCCCTAGGACCATGCCTCAGGACTACCTGACATGATGACTCCTTGCTGTCCCCAGTCCACCTGGCCGTGCTGCTGCTCCAGACTCAACTGTTCTGCCTGTGATTATTATTATTTGACCATGCTGGTCATTTATGAACATTTGAACTTGGCCATGTTCTGTTATAATCTCCACCCGGCACAGCCAGAAGAGGACTGGCCACCCCACATATTCTGTACAGCACTTTGAGATATCAGCTGATGTACGAAGGGCTATATAAATACATTTGATTTGATTTGATCGTCACGGATGAGTGTCCTGAATCAGGCAAAAGTTAGCTAGCTTAGCTAAGTATCTTTACTAGTTGGTAGCCACTCCTGAGTCCTAACATACTGTAGCGAGTTAACTGTTACCTAGCTTACTCACTTAACTAGCTAGATTGAGGGCAGCCCATCGTATACAGTGTTGCTAGCTAACTAGCCTAGCCAGTTAGTCCCTACATTGTTAGCTATCCAACAACTTCTGTCTGACAATGTCTCCCCCACACCATGTCTCACCCCATGTTCCCAATGTCTCCCCCACCCCACCCCATCATTGCTGGCATGCCACTGGTGATGCTCATGACATGTCTAACTAGCTAATTTATTAAATGTTTAAAGTGTTTGGTTTTTTACCTAACCATGACCCGTAGTTTGTCTGTTCTTTATATTTTGTTAAACTTGTGGTCTCTCTTATGTTTGTTTGACAGATGAAGATGAAGACACAGGCGCCAGGTAACCTAGTGGTTAGAGTGTTGGACTAGTAACCAAAAGGTTGCAAGATCAAATCCCCCAAGCTGACAAGGTAAAAATCTGTCATTCTGCCCCTGAACAAGGCACTGTTCCTAGGCTGTCATTGAAAATAAGAGTTTGTAAAATATAGGTTAAAAAAAAACTGTGTTGATGCAGTGTCTGATCTGAGTGTGCCACCACAGCATTAAGATGCTGATACTCAATGGGAGGTTCCAGCACTGACTGATCACAGCTGCATGTCAAGAGAACAAGCCCACCTGCAACAAACAAAGCCAATGTGGTGGTGCAGAGCCATTGACCCACACCATTCCTGAAGAATGACACAAGCTCACTGTTGTTTACTGGCCTTCCTCTTAAGGTTTTCTTTGACCTTGTAGCGTTTCTGCAGAAATTCTACACAGCTAACTTCAAAATACATATCACTGATCAAATACTGATAACCTTGATGAAGCTGAAGCTGAATCTACTCCAGGGTGATCTTGCTGAAGGCGTTGCTCTGTCCGAGGGAGTAGGGAGCAGAATCCTTTCCTACTGGATTGACACAATGGAGGAGCACATGAGAATCAACATTCCATGACTGCTGAGGGAGACGATCCAGAACACAATGTCTCAAATCAAATCATCAAATGAAATTTACATCAGCTGATATCTCAAAGTGCTGTACAGAAACCCAGCCTAAAACCCCAAACAGCAAGCAATGCAGGTGTGGAAGCACGGTGTAGAAGCACAGTCTCAGTGCTTCAAAGAGAAGTTCCCCAGCACCACTTGCACCACTGACTGCTCTGAAACCAATCTTCAGAAAGCACACTATCACAATTCCAGAGAAGAGTCATACAGCTACTATTATTCTAGCAATACTCTCAAGTATTTGGTGGTCATTGCTCCATGTGGGCTCATTATGTTCATTTCTCCTGCATGTGGAGGCAGATGCAGTGTTCTGACCTCAGTTCTGTTATTATATCTTTGTTTTAGTATGGTCAGGGTGTGAGTTGGGGTGGGCAGTCTGTTTGTTTTAGTATGGTCAGGGTGTGAGTTGGGGTGGGCAGTCTGTTTGTTTTAGTATGGTCAGGGTGTGAGTTGGGGTGGGCAGTCTGTTTGTTTTAGTATGGTCAGGGTGTGAGTTGGGTGGGCAGTCTGTTTGTTTTTCTATGTTGGTTTTTAAGTTCGGCCTAGTATGGTTCTCAATCAGAGGCAGCTGTCAATTGTTATGAAAATAAATATCTATACAAGGTACAATACAAATGTTCATAAATCATAAGGAGTTATCCTTAAGCATTAGATAGATATGTATGAAGAGAGCTGTACAAGGCAAGATGTAAAAAAACACCAAGAATTATGCAAATATAATCAGGTAAATGTGCATATGAAGAGAACTGTGCAAGACAACAACAAAAAACAATCAGGAGTTATGCTTATGCTTAAATAATAAGGAAGAGCTGACAGATCTTTAGACGGCACAAAGTATAAGAAGTATTAGGCCCTTAGATACCACATGGAGTGGATTAGCATATTTGGAGCACAGAGTTAGTCTGCCTGACTGGAACTAATCTAGTATCCTTGAAAGCATATGTGTGAAATAGAATGCCTTCAGTTTAGGGATAACATCAGCACAGAACTTCACATCAAAAGACCCATCATTATCAACCTGCTCAGATGGAGCCCAGACAAGCAGTTTTCATCGTAGTGAGGAGACCAAAGTCCTGTGCAGAACATGCCCATTTTGAACCTGATTGTAGTACGCACGAGGCTCCATTAGGTTTCAGCTGAGGAACCCCATCCACCAGCTTCACATCGGTGACTTTGCCAGAGAACAGTTCAGTCAGAGACTCACAATTATTACTCAGAACAGGACATTTGATTTCTAGAAGTTCTTGAGAGTTTAACACTCCATCAGGGCTTGCAGAAAGCCACGGCAGAACGCCCGCATGGAATCATCACAATTAGCTAGCTAGCTAAATAACTACAGCTCAGCGTTCAACACCATAGTACCCTCAAAGCTCATCACTAAGCTAAGGACCCTGGGACTAAACACCTCCCTCTGCAACTGGATCCTGGACTTCCTGACGGGCCGCCCCCCAGGTGGTAAGGCTACGTAACAACGCATCCGCCACGCTGATCCTTAACACCGGGGCCCCTCAGGGGTGCGTGCTCAGTCCCCTCCTGTACAACTGTGTAGCTATTGATATGCCTCTGTGCTTTTATAGCTCCTCATCTCTGACCCATCCACACCGAGAGACAAGACAAAATAATTGAAGATGTCTTCATAGGTGATATGTGGCCAATTTTTCATATCGTCCTCCCACTCTTGAATAATCTGCGGATGTAGCACAGACTTGCCATTCAACTTTGAAAGGTTTTTCTTGGTATGATCCCGTGACATTTTGAGCTAGCTAGCTAACGTTTGCAAAATGGCAAGAACGCCAGAACGGACGTCATCCACAAAACAGAACGTTCGTACATTGTTTTGTTTCCAGGTTCATAAATAAGGTGAAAAGGGATGTTAATGATATGATCCGTAGCTGATGTCTGTATAGATTACATTTGAATATATAATTATATAACTAAACGCCCTATAGCAGGGCTCTACAGTGCCACCATTTTACTTACATACGTGCATAAATATTTTGTTGTGCGACCTGGAATTTTAATTTAGGAGCACCAGTTTGTCTATAAAAATTAAGCATTCTAGCTTTGTCAAATATTTTTCATTGTGCTCCTAAATGTCTGTGTGCGCCTACACATGCTGCTTGTAGAAAATGTAGATCCAATGCAAAAACAATGTCTCGCCTTTACATGAGATGAGATAGAGATCTTTATATTATGCACGTTCTAAACTAACGATTAAGATCAATCAAGAACATTTCATGGTATGTACCATATAAATGATTACTACAGGACAGTGATGCAACCAGTCAAGATACTCTTGATGGTGCACCTGTGCACAGCGGCGCCTCTTCCCCCTCAGGAGGCTGAAAAGATTCGACACGGGCCCTCAGATCCTCAAAAAGTGGTGATCCTCAAAAAGTGGTGATATTGTTTTGTTTAAAAAAAGAGAATTGGTACTTACAGAAATCCAAACCAGATTCCTTAGGAGATAACCATTTCCCTGAGGACTTCTCTCCCCCAAACACAGTCAGCTCAGGTTGGAGGTGACCTACAGGTCATTGTTATTTAGGTACGCGTAAGGATAATTTCCCTATTGGGACCATTAATCAATGAGATAGTGACCTTCATTGAGTTGTACACGTCCCTGCCAAGTCAGGAGGGCATCTCTCTCATCTCGAAGACATGGGGTAATACTTTTGCTCATCGCCTCCTCCTCTCCCTTCTATTTTATTTAGTGGCCCATCATAGGGAGTCTATTACCACTTTTATGTGAGGGAGGTTTATTAAATTTGCTGGAGGCCCAATAGGAAGTTCAGTGTGTGTGTGTGTGTGTGTGTGTGTGTGTGTGTGTGTGTGTGTGTGTGTGTGTGTGTGTGTGTGTGTGTGTGTGTGTGTGTGTGTGTGTGTGTGTGTGTGTGTGTGTGTGTGTGTGTGTGTGTGTGTGTGTCACGTTGCCTGCTCAAGGACAAGTAAATTCTATTATTATTCTATTATCTGTCATGTGCTGAAGGTTAAAAAAAACGTCAGAGGGATCTGTTGTATCATGTGACCTCTGACCTCTATGGTTCTTTGGGACTGAGGGAGGTCAGTAATATAGATGAATTTAATAGATGACAAGCACATACCTAGTTTGTTTTGACATGTGGAATAAATGAGGTCGGCTACAGAATACATGGTAAATAAATGAGGTCGGTTACAGAATACATGGTAAATAAATGAGGTCGGTTACAGAATACATGGTAAATAAATGAGGTTGGTTACAGAATACATGGTAATAAATGAGGTCGGTTACAGAATACATGGTAAATAAATGAGGTCGGTTACAGAATACATTGTAAATAAATGAGGTCGGTTACAGAATACATGGTAAATAAATGAGGTCGGTTACAGAATACATGGTAAATAAATGAGGTCTGTTACAGAATACATGGTAAATAAATGAGGTCTGTTACAGAATACATTGTAAATAAATGACGTCGGTTACAGAATACATTGTAAATAAATGACGTCGGTTACAGAATACATGGTAAATAAATGAGGTCGGTTACAGAATACATGGTAAATAAATGAGGTCGGTTACAGAATACATGGTAAATAAATGAGGTCGGTTACAGAATACATGGTAATAAATGAGGTCGGTTACAGAATACATGGTAAATAAATTAGGTCGGTTACAGAATACATGGTAAATAAATGAGGTCGGTAACAGAATACATGGTAAATAAATGAGGTCGGTTACAGAATACATGGTAAATAAATGAGGTCGGTAACAGAATACATGGTAAATAAATGAGGTCGGTTACAGAATACATGGTAAATAAATGAGGTCGGTTACAGAATACATGGTAATAAATGAGGTCGGTTACAGAATACATGGTAAATAAATGAGGTCGGTTACAGAATACATGGTAAATAAATGAGGTCGGTAACAGAATACATGGTAAATAAATGAGGTTGGTTACAGAATACATGGTAAATAAATAAATAAATACAACAGCTACAGTAAACAACAACAATAACAAACTATTGTTAGAAATTATTTAGTTAAAAATATTACATCTCTGCTTGATAAGTTTCAAGTCCTACAATCTTTGAGGGACTGCTATGCAACTTTCAATTAAGGTGACATTTGAGGAATACTTCCGATCAAGTTTGTCTTCATCTAATCCTAGATTTATTTGTGAGTAAATATCAAGAAGAATTTTTTTCAGATTTGTAATCATATTGTAGTTGTCTACATCAGAGCATATCCAATACTATCCAGCGAAACAGATGAACCTACAACCACAGAAACACTGGGACAGCGAGGCGGAGGCCATTTTATTTTCTGTTAGTGCCCCAGGAAGAGACTGCAGAGAACAGGAAACATTCACGAAAGCTAATTGAAAATAAATCAAAGCAACGCGACTCAAAACGATTCACTGAATTTAAGAATTGTCTCTAAGATGGAGGTTTAAAACCTCTTAAGAGATAATCCCCATGGAAGTTGAAGGTGGATTCGTCACCAGGGCCTGATTCATTCACTATGCTCTGCTAACGTAATGGTCACTCATGCACATTCAATAAGGATATTAGAACAGAAGGAACCTGTCAAATGAACAGTATATTTTAAAGTGGGGTTGTCAGGGTTTGTGGAATCCGTAGAATTAGAATGAGTTCTAATTCTATGTTGGAATCCTAGGATTCATCGCGTGAACAGGACTAACATGGAGCTTTGAAAAAGAAAGCCTCCGTTCTATTATCTGGTTTGAAATACAGAGCTACAATGCTTTTGGTTTTGAACAAATGTCACAAGGCAAAGAGGGAGGATGTGGTAAGAGCAGCAGACCTATTTACCATTCACAACCCATTGCCTTTTTACAAAATAGCATATCATTATTCAAGTTATTCAATACATTTATGCATGTTATGACTGCTAGGTCAACTGGCCAGCCATCCAACATCCAGCTCACCTGAATCCCTGCAAGCTAATGTAATTCCAAGGCAAAAAGAGCAGCATGTATACTGTCGCTATCAGTTCAATAAGAAGCAAATAACTAACACTCTATTTGAATTCTGTATGCAGGCCGAGTGCGATCTGAATAGTGACACAACCTCATCTGAGAGGGAGGCATGCAATGACATGAATTACATAATTCATTTCCTCTCCTCTGCCAGATCTTCCCACAGACATATGAATGTATAAAGGGAAATATATACATGCAAAAATCATCCTGTTCAGGATCATACTGATCTTGATAGCTCGTTTCTAGGAGAGGATATCAGCACCCGAGAGATCCCACAATGCACTCTGTTTTGTGCAGGTTACAGCGTGGGATTGGCATATTAAATCAGCAAAGTTTAAGAGGGCGGGACTAACCCTAACCCCGAAGGCCTGATGTGTAAGATAATGAATAGGAGGAGATGAGTGTGTGTGTTGTGGGTGTGTTCGGGGCAGGCACGTGTGTGCGGTGATGAAGAGTCAGTGTGGCGAGAATGCGAGAGCAGCATCAGAGTCTATACCTCCTCTAGCCCCAGACACTGAGCCAAGCTGGGGATGTCTTCATTCTGACCGAAAGACACTAACATTGGGCTCAGCACACACATATATATCCACACATGCACGCATGCACAAACACACTCAGTGGCTGTGAAGTGCAAGTCAGGAAAGAATCAGCCATGCAGGGCTGGAGTTGGAGCTGGAGGAAGATAGGACCACTGCAGGAAGATAGGACCACTGGAGGAAGATAGGACCACTGGAGGAAGATAGGACCACTGGAGGAAGATAGGACCACTGGAGGAAGATAGGACCACTGGAGGAAGATAGGACCACTGGAGGAAGATAGGACCACTGGAGGAAGATAGGACCACTGGAGGAAGATAGGACCACTGCAGGAAGATAGGACCACTGGAGGAAGATAGGACCACTGCAGGAAGATAGGACCACTGGAGGAAGATAGGACCACTGGAGGAAGATAGGACCACTGGAGGAAGATAGGACCACTGGAGGAAGATAGGACCACTGGAGGAAGATAGGACCACTGGAGGAAGATAGGACCACTGGAGGAAGATAGGACCACTGGAGGAAGATAGGACCACTGGAGGAAGATAGGACCACTGGAGGAAGATAGGACCACTGCAGGAAGATAGGACCACTGGAGGAAGATAGGACCACTGCAGGAAGATAGGACCACTGGAGGAAGATAGGACCACTGTAGGAAGATAGGACCAATGCAGGAAGATAGGACCACTGCGCACTAGATAGTGCTACTCTGAGTTTAGCCCTCCTTCTCCTCATCCTCTCCTTCTCCTTCTCCTCCCCTTCTCCTCCTATCCCTCCTGCTCCTCTCCTCCTCTCCTCTCCTCCCCTCCTTCTCTACCTCATCTCTACCTCCTCTCCTCCTCCCCCCTCCCCCTCCTCTCCCCCTCCCCTCCTCTCCTTCCCTCCTCCACTCCTCCTCTCCTCCCCTCCCTCCCTCTCCACCTCCTCTCCTCTCCCCCTCTCCCCCTCCCCTCCTCTCCCCCCCCTCTCCTCCTCTCCTCCCCCTCTCCTCCTCTCCTATACCGTATTAAGCCTAATCTCTGCTCACCCAGGCTATGTTCTCACCAGGATGTGGTGTCGCTGAGGCAGTGAAAGGAGGAGAGAGGCACAGTGAAGTACTTGAGGGACAAAAAAAAATGTCATAATAATATTTCTCAGCGAGGCCCTTTGCTGAACTAGGAGCTAAAAGGTATTAGTCCATT
Source organism: Oncorhynchus keta (assembly GCF_023373465.1). Taxonomy (NCBI): domain Eukaryota; kingdom Metazoa; phylum Chordata; class Actinopteri; order Salmoniformes; family Salmonidae; genus Oncorhynchus; species Oncorhynchus keta. The sequence goes on along the minus strand of NC_068445.1, from coordinate 37,406,363 downwards.
AAATCAATATCACCACTTCCGGTTGGAACTTGGAAGCCAGGTTTTTATTAAACAGGACTAGATGTATACATTATTCTATTACGGATCTATACCCCATATTCTTAGTCCGTCGATGCAAAATGCTTAATTTGTATTCTCCTGACCATGCCAATATCATCAAGAGAAATGGATGGTTCTTGTTACTGCTAATGTATGGGCTGTACTGAGTTATTGTCATATCATTTCAGTGAGATGATCAACACCAACGGAATAACTGCCTGTCAGGGCTGAAATCAGAACACTAATTAAAAGCAAATGAAGTTCCAATCAGTGTGTGTGTGTGTGTGTGTGTGTGTGTGTGTGTGTGTGTGTGTGTGTGTGTGTGTGTGTGTGTGTGTGTGTGTGTGTGTGTGTGTGTGTGTGTGTGTGTGTGTGTGTGTGTGGGTGTGGGTGTTTGCGTGTTTGTGCGTGCATGTGTACGAGCGTGCGTGTCTGTGCTTGGGAGTTTTTGTGTGCATGCATACTAGCGTGCGTGTGTGTCAGAATAGCTGTAATGGAAAGATGAAGTTAATTATTATATTATTCATACCAATATGTGTGTGTTCCCTGCATCCTTGACTTTGATATCTATGTCTATTATGGATGCCCTTTGGACATTACGAGTCTGATGCGGAATTATGCCATCAATCAAAATGCATTAGTTTAGTCACATCATCACTTTAAAGGCCATATCCCATATTCATTGTAGCAGAATATTTTAAATTCAATGTGGTGGGATCAGGATTGACTGCAGATCTAAATGTACTGGGTGGGAGGGATGGCCCAAACTTGGGCTCCCGAGTGGTGCAGTGGTCTAAGGCACTGCATCTCAGTGCAAATCCATGGCTCTATCCCATCTGGTGGTGATTGGGAGTCCTGTAGGGTGACCCAGTGTTGTCTGGCTTTGGCTGTTGAAGGCTGCCATTGTAAATAAGAATTTGTTCTTAACTGATTTTCCAAGTTAATTAAAGGTTCAATAAAAAAAACTAGGGGAGGGTTGTCACATTGTATTTTATTTGCTTTGGGGAGGGTTGTCACATTGTATTTTATTTGCTTTGGGGAGGGTTGTCACATTGTATTTGATTTGCTTTGGGGAGGGTTGTCACATTGTATTTTATTTGCTTTGGGGAGGGTTGTCACATTGTATTTTATTTGTTTTGGGGAGGGTTGTCACATTGTATTTTATTTGCTTTGGGGAGGGTTGTCACATTGTATTTTATTTGCTTTGGGGAGGGTTGTCACATTGTATTTTATTTGCTTTGGGGAGGGTTGTCACATTGTATTTTATTTGTTTTGGGGAGGGTTGTCACATTGTATTTTATTTGCTTTGGGGAGGGTTGTCACATTGTATTTTATTTGCTTTGGGGAGGGTTGTCACATTGTATTTTATTTGCTTTGGGGAGGGTTGTCACATTGTATTTTATTTGCTTTGGGGAGGGTTGTCACATTGTATTTTATTTGCTTTGGGGAGGGTTGTCACATTGTATTTTATTTGCTTTGGGGAGGGTTGTCACATTGTATTTTATTTGCTTTGGGGAGGGTTGTCACATTGTATTTTATTTGCTTTGGGGAGGGTTGTCACATTGTATTTGATTTGCTTTGGGGAGGGTTGTCACATTGTATTTTATTTGCTTTGGGGAGGGTTGTCACATTGTATTTTATTTGCTTTGGGGAGGGTTGTCACATTGTATTTTATTTGCTTTGGGGAGGGTTGTCACATTGTATTTTATTTGCTTTAGGGAGGGTTGTGGTTTTTATTTGGTGGTGGGGGGGTGGCACATTGGAAGGTAGTGTGTTTTTTTTGGGGGGGGGGTGTTGGCACATGGGAAGGTAGTGTTTTTTGGGGGTAGGGGCACAGGAGAGGTTAGTGTGTTTTTGGGGGTAGGGGCACATGGGAAGGTAGTGTGTTTTTTGGGGTAGGGGCACATGGGAGATTAGTGTGTTTTTTGGGGTAGGGGCACATGGGAAGGTAGTGTGTTTTTTAGGGTAGGGGCACAGAGGTGGTTAGTGTGTTTTTTCCCTGTATTACATTTGCTGTTCTGCTCGTATTTTCCTTAGAAACAATAGCTTGACTTACTTTTGATATTTGCTTGATACCCTAATACATTTTAGAAACGTTGGTGAAGGTTTGGTATGGTGTGGCTATTATTAAGCTTTATTTACTACAGGCCTAAGATATGAAGGCAGAGCACCCCGGTGCTCCAACTGATCCTGACAGTTGAACTTGACATGATGAAGACTGTTTCAAGACTACCAGAGTTACTCCTATCTAACAATATAATGCTTATCTTTGTACAAAATATTAAGATAGAAAATTAACGAATTACCCTCCTTCATCCAGAATGTCATTGATGCTGCATTGTTAAGATTTCCCTTCACTGGAACTGAGGGGCTGGAACCATAAAAACAGCCCCAGTCCGTTATTCCTCCTCCACCAAACTTAACAGTTGGCACTAAGCATTGGGGCAGTTAGCATTTTCCTGGCATCCACAATCCCAGATTCGTCAGTCGGACTGCAAGACGTTGCTTTCAGAGGCAATTTGGAACTTGGTAGTGAGTGTTGCAACCGAGTACAGATGCTTCACTACTCGCCAGTCCCGTTCTGTGAGCTTGTGTGGCCTAACACTTTGCAGCTGAGCATTAGGTGCTCCTAGACGTTTCCACTTCACAATAACAGCACTTACAGTTGACCACAGCACACTCTAGGATGGTATAAATAGGACAAACTAACTTGTTGGAAAGGTGGCATCCTACGACGGTGCCACATTGAAAGTCACTGAGCCCTTCAGTGATGCCATTCTACTGCCAATCTTTGTCTATGGAGATTGCATGGCTGTGTGCTCAGTGTTGTACAACTGTCAGCAACGGGTGTGGCTGAAATATCCAAATATACTCATCTGGAGGGGTTTCCCTCCGGCGCAGCCGGAGTCACCCGTCACTCCGGTGCTGCCGGAATCTCCCGTCGAATCGGGACCCGTTGCTAGGGTCCCCAGTCCGAGGTCGGCGACGAGGGTCGCCACTCAAAAGGCGCCACGGAGGCGGGTTGAGAAGCGGGTAAAGACTATGATGGAGTGGGGTCCACATCCCGCGCCAGAGTCGCCACCGTGGACAGACACCCACCCAGACCCTCCCCTATAGGTTCAGGTTTTGCGGCCGGAGTCCGAACATTTGGGGGGGTACTGTCACGTTCTGACCTTAGTTATTTTGTTATGTCTTTGTTTTAGGTTGGTCAGGGCGTGAGTTGGGGTGGGTTGTCTATGTTCGTTTTTCTATGTTGTGTTATGTGTTTGGCCTGGTATGGTTCTCAATCAGAGGCAGGTGTCGTTAGTAGTCTCTGATTGAGAATCATACTTAGGTAGCCTTTTCCCACCTGTGTTTTGTGGGTGATTGTTTTGAGTGTTTGTATCTGCACCAGACAGAACTGTTTCGGTTTCGTTCGTTCACTTTGTTGTTTTTTTTCAGTGTTCTATTACTTTATTAAAAATATGGACACTTACCACGCTGCACATTGGTCCTCACCTTCTTCCACCGCCAGCGGCCATTACAGATCCCTTACAGATCCCTCACTTCCAAGGCAGTTACAGTCAATTAACTAATTACTGATCATAATCTTGATGTGATTGGCCTGACTGAAACATGGCTTTCGGTTGCCAGGTGCACAGTGTTTACTCCGACACATTGGTGTGGCTGGCTTCCGGGTTAGATGCGCGCTGTGTTGAGAAGCAGTGTGGCTTGGTTGGGTTGATTCAATTGATTTCCCCCAGACTTTTATCGTTGTCTCTGGTCGGCAAACACTCAGCCCATATCCCTGCGGGGCATCAAGTGCGGTGATCAGTGAACCCTCAACCTTCTGGCCCATAGCCCTGCGGCACATTGAGTGTGGTGGTCGGCGAACCCTAAACCTTCTGGCCTATTTCCCTGCGGGGCATCGACTGTGGTGTTCGGCGAACACTCAACATTCTGGCCCATAGCCCTGCAGGGTATCGACTGTGGTGGTCGGCGAACACTCAACCTTCTGGCCCATAGCCCACAGCATTCTGAACTGGCACAGTCGATATCCACGTTTCTGATAAAATCATTTATATGTTGAAAGATAATGATTAAATTATTACTCTGAAACCATATAATTTTATGAAATTGATTACAATCATAAAACTATAATCTGATGTGTGTAGTTTTAGTTAAAATTAGAACAAGGACCTTTTGTTCCTTTTTAGCATGTAAGCAGGGTACAAGTGTGAAACAAATGATAACAGGAGCAATCGAAAGACAAGCTGGACTACTGTGTTCCTTACAGGACATTCTGTCTCCACCCTTGGAGGGGAGAAACTGTTAGGCTTGTAGAAAATGATGAAACATGTTGCAGATTAACCTTTTTGGGATAGGGGGCAGCATTTTCCCTTTTGGGTGAATAACGTGCCCAGAGTAAACTGCCTCCTACTCTGTCCCAGATGCTAATATATACATATTATTATTAATATTGGATAGAAAACACTCTGAAGTTTCTAAAACCGTTTGAATGATGTCTGTGAGTATAACAGAACTCATATGGCAGGCGAAAACCTGAGAAAAATCCAACCAGAAAGTGGGACATCTGAGGTTTGTAGTTTTTCAAAGCTTGGCCTACCGAATACACATTGAGATATGGATGAGGTTGCACTTCCTAGGGCTTCCACTAGATGTCAATCGTCTTTTAAAACTTGAATGAGGATTCTACTATTAAGGAGTTGCTCATGAGACCTCTTTGAGTCAGTGGTCTGGCAGAGAGCCTTGGTCTCATGATGCGCGCTCCCGACAGAGTTACCTCTTGTTCCAGTGCTTCTCTGAAGACAAAGGAATTCTCCGGTTGGAACATTACTGATGTTTTATGTTAAAAACATCCTAACGATTGATTCCATACATCGTTTGACATGTTTCTAAAGGACTGTAAAGGAACTCTTCTAGGTTTTGTCTGGACGAAGTGCTCACGCCTCATGAATATGGATTACTGGGCTGAACACGCTAACAACAAGTGGCTATTTGGACATAAATGCTGGAACTTTATGGAAAAAATCTGAAATGTATTGTCAAACTGGGATTCCTGGGAGTGCCTTCTGATGAAGATCATCAAAGGTAAGTTAATATTTATGGTGTTGTTTCCAACTTTGTTGATTCCAAAATGGTGGATATTCCTCTGGCCGTTTTGGGTTCTGAGCGCCGTTCTCAGATTATACTTTTTCCGTAAAAAAAAAATTGAAATCTGACACAGCGGTTGCATTAAGGAGAAGTCTATCTTTAATTCTGTGAATAACACTAGTATCTTTTATCAATGATTATTATATGTATTTCTGCAAAATCACCAGATGTTTTGGAATCAAAACATTACTGCACATAAGGCGCCAATGTAAACTGAGATTTTTTGATAAAAATATGCACATTATCAAACAAAACATACATGTATTGTGTAACATGATGTCCTATGAGTGTCATCTGATGAAGCTCATCAAAGGTTAGTGATTAATTGTATCTATATTTCTGCTTTTTGTGACTCTTTGACTGGAAAAATGGCTGTGTTTTTTCGACTTGGTGGTTGATCTAACATAATCATATGTTGTGCTTTAGCTATAAAGCATTTTTTAAATCAGACACGGTGGGTAGATTAACAAGAAGTGTATCTTTCATTTGCTGTATTGGACTTGTTAATGTGTGAAAGTTACATATTTCAAAAAAATATTTTTGAAATTTGCGTGCTGCCTTTTCAGTGGAATGTTGTCAAGGGGTTCCGCTAGGTTAAAAAATGTATCTACTGTATGAAGTGGAAAAACACAGACTGTCTAAGCAGACACAGACTGTCAAGGCATAGCTTAAGATTTGAACTTGTTTGTTTGTGTTATAAAGACTGGGTTTACATTTTTGATGTTAGGACGTCCTTGTGAATAAACCTTTTGACTATTGTAAGCTGAAAAATCTGTCTGTTTAATTTAAACCAGAATCTTACAAACTGGGTTGCAAACTGAGTAGATTAATTGAAGTTTATGAACATTGATAACAAAATTCTTATAACAGTTTCTTAACACAAGGTCACTACAGATATTGTTATTTGCAGTCGTGAATACTATTTTAAATTCATTATATGAGGGGGAGCATGTTTAATTTGTTTGATAGTACAAGGGGAGGGTCATATGAAAATATTTTTTACTTTGGGGAAGGGGCGCATTTTTTTTCATGACATCTTGAGTTGGACCAGCCTTTCCCCCTTAGTTAATTTAGACCTGTCCCTAAACAATAGTAATGCTTTTTACAGTTAACAAAGTACATGTGATAGAGGAAATTATGGTTGAAATGACTAATTATGACTAATCATTCCAATCAGAACTGACTAGATTCAAACTAACAATGCTTATCCCAGTCGGCAGCAGGTAAAGTAGCCTTTATTCTCAAATTTGGGAGGGATTATTTAGGATATTTATTGATTAAAATGTTATGAAGGAGTTGAATTTGATCAATAATAGGTGCTTGAATATTCCGAACAAATAGAAATGGGTTTCTACCGGGGGTATTAACCAGGATATCGATAAAAAGGAAGCAGGTCCGAAATTGACCTTAGGTAAGGTGCGCTACCATCAAATAAACTAGAGCTTAATAAAGCCTGGTCTTGCAAGCCAGAAGGATTATTAAGGAGTGATATAGTATGCATTGGAGAATTAGGACGCTTGTTCCGTACAAATAGGATGGCCAATAATTCAATAAACATACCTAAATAAAGTTTTTACCTAATAGTCTATCTGTATATGAAAGTAGCAGATAGATATGTTAAAACAGGTGAGGATAAATTAGGCTTGGTGAGAAGGCAGGGTAATTCTAGGCGAACAGAATAATTGAACCTGTACGATGCTGAAAGAAATTAATATCAAATGATAAGTGATTAGTCTAGAGTAGCGAGATTTGAGACATTAACGTTGAAAGTCCCAAAAGGATTATCCTATGGGTGAAATGGGATGTCCGATCAAAAGTCTTCTATAGACGTGGTTCACAGGAGAGGTCAACTTAGTCTAGAGTAGTGAGATTCGAGACATTAACGTTGAAAGTCCCAAAAGGAATATCCTATGGGTGAAATGTGATGTCCGATCAAAAGTCTTCTATGGACGCGGTTCACAGGATGGAAAATACATACTGATTATTTTTGAAGGAACACACACATAGGCAGACAGAATAATAACTAGAAGTAACTAAGTAACGGTAAATTACAAATTTATAGAACTGCACGCACATAGAATTTAAAAATTATATAGAAAGGCATAGATAAGTGATTAGATACCATAGCTACAAGGGAACGGCAAGGATTATGTGGATCCCGCTGAAGCCGAGAGAGGTATAACGGAGTTAGAGAAGGAAATAAAGTCGAGAAAAATGAATAAGGTGAGTCAAAAGAAAAATACAAGATGTTTTAATTGTAACTCTCTCCTGATCAGCCTCAGGGGAGAGTCATTTGTATAACGAATGGGGTCATATTGAGTTACTAGTTTTAAGGTAAATTCATTAGAAATGAAGCAGTTTTGGCTGAGGGCTTAGAATTACTGTTTGAACGCAAATGAGAAAGTGGTTCAGGATTCTGTCTTATAACATTAGCTGTGAAGTTGTTGAATGGGCTATTAGTGATTTGGTATTGTAACAGAGAGAAAGTCATATTCATCATTGAGAATAAATAGGGGAAGATAACATATTTTGAGCCAACAGGGCAGGGAAGAAATTGAGATATTTTTGTTTGGTTTTAACACTCGTGTACAGGAGTGTCAAAAGACGGGGGACATTACCTGTGTAATGGGGGAGGGTGTCCGTATGGGGATTACGAAATAACCAACTTGGGACAGTTCTGGGATTGGAGAAGACGATATCCTTATGGCATAGGGGATCCCACAAAGGTGGATAGGTTTTCCATGATATAGGGGAAACCTGGGAGCACTGTTGAACTTTGTAAAGGTGATGAAATCCTACTAACCATCAAAACTATTAAGCTCACTGATGCAGGTACTTACACCCTCGGACTACAAAGGACCGTGTCAGACACGATGGGTGTGTTTTCTATTAAGGTACTGCCAAAACCAGAGGTCCCAGACGAACCAGGGCCAGACACACTCGTCTACCACCCCTGGACCGAACCTGCTACTACTGGGTTAAAAATCCCATTCAGGTAATTAATGTCAGACTATTCAACTATTGATCAATTAGGCACTGAGACTGGTTTTGATGGTAGGGACAAGTTGTGGCTGTCTTATACAGAATAGACTTGCTTAGGATATGCTTCTTGCTAGTCAGGGGGGCGTCTGCAAGATGTTTGGTGAACAATGTTGCACGTATATTCCTAATAACACCAGTCCAGACGGTAGTATCTAAGGGCCTTAATGGGCTTGATGCACTATCTGATTGAGATGAGGACCATGGCGGGGGTGGAGGAGTCTGACTGATCTCTTGGTTGGGAGCCTGGTTTGGTAAGTATACTGGTATGGTGGTTACTGGATTTCTGACCCTAATTCTTGTATTATTGTTATTGATGTGTTGTGCTGCTTGCATCATACCGTGTTTTAAGAAGTCTGTTACAGATGTGGTGAAGGCTTCAGGCATGATGCCTTTGCTTGATGCTCCAGTTGGAGAGGCTGAGGTGAAGCATGCTTTCGGGGGAGGATGAGACTGACTGAGGATGACCCATGTATGTTTGTTCTCCCTGTCGTGAAGGGTGGCATGGTGCCCACCTGGTGCAGGATAGGAATAGCTGAGAGGACCAGATGGGTTATAAGAATGCTTTGTTCTGCTTTACTCTGTTTTCCATGACCAATGTTTTATTCCACACTTTGCAACACATATTAAATCCATGTTATTGTCAGATAGAATACTGAGGGTCCCCAAGGAGAGGGCTTGTTAGTGTAGGAAGGATTTTTAATATGGTTAGCATTTATTAGACCTTGATTGATTATTATAAGTTTTTAAATAGTATTACATTTAACAGGAATATAGGACATATATGATGATTTAGGATTATTGTTAGGATTAAGATTGATTAAGGAAATGTAAGGACTTTAGAAAAAAGCCGCTCATAGACATGTTCTTTCTAAAAGAAAATTCATGAGTTTAGATAAAACCAAACGGTGAGGCATGTAGTTCTCCTCCCTCCTGAATCCTCCTCCCCACCCCCCCCCCCCCTCCTCCCTCTCTGCAGATGACTTTGTCAACCATTTTGAAAAGAAGGTCGACGACATCCGATCCTCGTTTGCTAAGTCAAACGACACCGCTGGTTCTGCTGACACTGCCCTACCCTGTGCTCTGACCTCTTTCTCCCCTCTCTCTCCAGATGAAATCTCGCGTCTTGTGACGGCCGGCCGCCCAACAACCTGCCCGCTCGACCCTATCCCCTCCTCTCTTCTCCAGACCATTTCCGGAGACCTTCTCCCTTACCTCACCTCGCTCATCAACTCATCCCTGACCGCTGGCTACGTCCCTTCCGTCTTCAAGAGAGCGAGAGTTGCACCCCTTCTGAAAAAACCTACACTCGATCCCTCCGATGTCAACAACTACAGACCAGTATCCCTTCTTTCTTTTCTCTCCAAAACTCTTGAACGTGCCGTCCTTGGCCAGCACTCCCGCTATCTCTCTCAGAATGACCTTCTTGATCAAAATCAGTCAGGTTTCAAGACTAGTCATTCAACTGAGACTGCTCTTCTCTGTATCACGGAGGCGCTCCGCACTGCTAAAGCTAACTCTCTCTCCTCTGCTCTCATCCTTCTAGACCTATCGGCTGCCTTCGATACTGTGAACCATCAGATCCTCCTCTCCACCCTCTCCGAGTTGGGCATCTCCGGCGCGGCCCACGCTTGGACTGCGTCCTACCTGACAGGTCGCTCCTACCAGGTGGCGTGGCGAGAATCTGTCTCCTCACCACACGCTCTCACCACTGGTGTCCCCCAGGGCTCTGTTCTAGGCCCTCTCCTATTCTCGCTATACACCAAGTCACTTGGCTCTGTCATAACCTCACATGGTCTCTCCTATCATTGCTATGCAGACGACACACAATTAATCTTCTCCTTTCCCCCTTCTGATGACCAGGTGGCGAATCGCATCTCTGCATGTCTGGCAAACATATCAGTGTGGATGACGGATCACCACCTCAAGCTGAACCTCGGCAAGACGGAGCTGCTCTTCCTCCCGGGGAAGGACTGCCCGTTCCATGATCTCGCCATCACGGTTGACAACTCCATTGTGTCCTCCTCCCAGAGCGCTAAGAACCTTGGCGTGATCCTGGACAACACCCTGTCGTTCTCAACTAACATCAAGGCGGTGGCCCGTTCCTGTAGGTTCATGCTCTACAACATCCGCAGAGTACGACCCTGCCTCACACAGGAAGCGGCGCAGGTCCTAATCCAGGCACTTGTCATCTCCCGTCTGGATTACTGCAACTCGCTGTTGGCTGGGCTCCCTGCCTGTGCCATTAAACCCCTACAACTCATCCAGAACGCCGCAGCCCGTCTGGTGTTCAACCTTCCCAAGTTCTCTCACGTCACCCCGCTCCTCCGCTCTCTCCACTGGCTTCCAGTTGAAGCTCGCATCCGCTATAAGACCATGGTGCTTGCCTACGGAGCTGTGAGGGGAACGGCACCTCAGTACTTCCAGGCTCTGATCAGGCCCTACACCCAAACAAGGGCAATGCGTTCATCCACCTCTGGCCTGCTCGCCTCCCTACCACTGAGGAAGTACAGTTCCCGCTCAGCCCAGTCAAAACTGTTCGCTGCTCTGGCTCCCCAATGGTGGAACAAACTCCCTCACGACGCCAGGACAGCGGAGTCAATCACCACCTTCCGGAGACACCTGAAACCCCACCTCTTTAAGGAATACCTAGGATAGGATAAAGTAATCCTTCTCACCCCCCCCCCTTAAAAGATTTAGATGCACTATTGTAAAGTGGCTGTTCCACTGGATGTCATAAGGTGAATGCACCAATTTGTAAGTCGCTCTGGATAAGAGCGTCTGCTAAATGACTTAAATGTAATGTAATGTAAAAATGTAGTTAAAATTTGGGAATGTGAAAAACAGAGCCACAGGCAGACAGAAGAGCCCTCCCCCGCACTGCAGAGACCTTGAAGGTTGGAGAGCAGAGAAGTTTTAGAAGGGGAGCCAGGACGAGCAAAGATAACATAGTGTGTAGATAACAGTTACTGAGTGGAGACAAAAGCGAGAATTGGACATTGGTAAATAGTGTTCTAGAATAGGATGTGACCTACGGGATAATTAACTAATAAAAAAATGTTTTTAGCTAATAAACAGAACGAATAAGAACTGTTTTATTAACCAAACCTGTATGTCCAAGAGTTTATGCACTACAGGTGAACTACAGGTGAAGTCACTCAATCCAGTCCCATAGGCCTGGCGGGGGGACCATACCAAGGGCTCCTGGTGACAGCTAGCTGAAAGAGCTACCCGGATTCATATCGCACTGTGGGAGGGTAAGACACATTTACGCTGTCGAACAATAACAGAGTTCGAGAGGAGAACTGGAATTAACAGAATTCTGGGGGCCAGCTCTCGAATGAAAAATACCTTACCTGTCCTTTCCTCACTGTTGTTGTTCATAGAAGTGAAAATGTGTCTGGCTCTTGCTAAGCGATGTGTTCTAGGGGAGAGGGTGGGGCTTCACATGGAAGCTGTTCATCTGAAGCTGTTTTATCGTGGGTGACATGTTTCTGATATAGCACGTCCTACTAGATATGCGGAGAGTGGTAATTTGACCCATGGTTTAGACGGTGAGGATTTTGTTCCAAAATAGAAGAGATATCGGTGCAGGTTCCCATATTGATCGTGGACACAGGTCATACCCCATGGGGAGAGAGGGCTATATGAATCCACTCACCCAGTATGGAAAAAGGTAGAGTGGAGTGGCATAAGGAAATGCTTAACTCTTTAAATAGAAACGAAGGAGGGTCAAGGGTTGTGGTAGGGAGATGACCAGGTCTTGGTCGACACTCTAGTACGGTTCTGGGTAGAGGAGTGTGGGTCGGTATGGTAAAGCTGTTCATGAAAGCAGGAATGCCAGATAATGACAGTTGTATTGATTTGCACTATTTATATCCCCAGGAACCAAGTTAGTACTTGCAATAAGACAGAGAATATAACCACTGACGAGACCATGTCTGAATTGACAGGCTGGATGAACTCTGGGGATTTCAATCAAATAAAATGGGCCAGTGTTGACACCTAGTGGTTGTGTGGGTCATGTGCGCAGACAACAGGACATGAAGTTATCTAAAAGGGAAAAGAGAAGCACTTCATCTGGGTCATTTGATGACAAGGTATACATTGATAACATTGGGGTTCCAGGAGAGGTGCCAGATGAGTCAAAGCAAGAAATCAGATCCTAGCAGGATTAGAGTTAAGCATTTCCGGGGTTCTACTCTCACAAGAGCGTGGACTGGATTAATTATAGTTATGATAATCAACAGCGCTTTAGCAGGAATACCAAAGGTGTTATTAAAGGTTTTGTAGAACAGACTGAAGCAACCAGCTGGAAGACCTGACAGAATAGAATTGCATTAGATAAAAGGGGGAAGTGGGCGTGATAATCAGGATCGAATCAGTGCCCGAAGCCTCAGCTGGTTTGACCACCCTGGCTCACGGGTTGGCAGAAAACTCTGGGGTGAATACTTCCCTGACTAATTGGTTTGATAGTACGTTTGGAAAATGGAAAAATGTTATAATCACTGTGTTATGGGCAGCATCCACCTGCATGACTGTTTTAATTTTATGCGGCTGTTGTCTAATTCCCTGTGTGCGAGTCCTTGTTTCCAGGACTCTGGAGAGATCAATGACACTACAGATGGGGCGTTATGGGCCGATTCCAGGTTCTGACCCGTGGAGGACTGAAGGCATGTCTACAGAGGAAGTGGACGAATCTGAATATGTCATTTGTGGGGAATTTATGTTTGATGAGAATAGTGTTGAGATGAAGGGGAATTAGATTGTAATTTGTTTCAATGATTAAAACTGTTTTTTAATAAAGATGGTAAAAAAAAAATCCTGAAAGAGGAGTTATGATTCTGATGTAGGTTTAAAAACAGTTGGAGTTAAGGTTAGATTTGATTGATGGTGGGTGAAGAGTCGGGTAAACATTTATAATAATATTTTTATTTTGTAGATTTGAATGTATAATATTTAATCAAAGGGAGGATTGATAGAGGAAATTATGGTTGAAATGACTAATTATGTATACATTCCAATCAGAACTGACTAGTCCAAATGCTATAATGTACTGTACATGTGAATTTTCTCTCTTGCTCCCTTTCCCAATTGTATATAATGTAGTCAGGAGTTTAGTAACAATGAAGGTCTGTTCCTTAGTTCATTCAGTTGTACAAATCTCCAGGTGGTGGGAACGGGCCATCTCCAGATTGTCTAGGATGTTGATTTATACTGACTGGCCTTGACTTCGTGCTGATGACGCGAAGGCTCAGGAGCTGGGGGGCCCCTCTGCTTGTGAAATAGAACGTTTGGAGAACGCTGACGTCATTTTCAGTTTATAACCTGTGGAAATGTGTGTATGCATTTAGTACTCTCTTGTAATAAACGCTGTTTACCTTTGGCTTTTAAGACTGGTCTCAATCTACTTCATGCATAATTAATGAACTTACAACTCATTAATGAAATAGAAATGAGTGCGAATTGATTTTGGCAATAAAACATACAGGAATTTATAATTCCTCTATCAACATGCTATAAAGTCCTGACGAGTGCTCACTGCTTTGACAGTTTAACATATTCTTGCATGAGTCAGGAGGGTTGAAAAGTCAGTCCATAGACGTTCATACAGTGGCTTGCAAAAGTATTCACCCCCTTGGCATTTTTCCTATTTTGTTGCCTTATAACCTGGAATTAAATTTTATTTGGGAGGGTTTTGTATCATTTCATTTACACAACCACTTTGAAGATGCAAAATATTTTCTATTGTGAAACTATCGAGAAATAAGACATACAAACAGGAACCTTGGGCGTGCATAACACCCCCCCCCCCAAAAAAGTCAATACTTTGTAGAGCCACATTTTGCAGAAATTACAGCTGCAAGTCTCTTGGGGTATGTCTCTATAAGCTTGGTATATCTAGCCACTGGTATTTTTGCCCATTCTACAAGGCAAAACTGCTCCAGCTCCATTAAGTTGGATGAGTTCCGCTGGTGTACAGCAATCTTTGAGTCATACCACATATTCTCAATTGGATTGAGGTCTGGGCTTTGACTAGGCCATTCCATTCCAATACATTTAAATGTTTCCACTTGAACCACTCAAATATTGCTTTAGCAGTATGCTTAGGGTCATTGTCCTGCTGGAAGGTGAACCTCTGTCCCAGTCTCAAATCTCTGGAAGACTGACACAGGTTTCCCTCAAGAATTTCCCTGTATTTAGTGCCATCCATCATTCCTTCAAATCTGACCAGTTTTCCAGTCCCTGCCGATGAAAAACAACCCCACAGCATAATGCTGCCACCACCATGCTTCACTGGATGATGTTCTCGGGGTGATGGAAGGTGTTGGGTTTGTGCCAGACATAGCGTTTTCCTTGATGGCCAAAAGCTCAATTTTATTCTATTCTGACCAGAGTACCTTCTTCCATATGTCTGGCGAGTCTCCCACATGCCTTTTTACCTTTAAGCAGTGGCTTTTTTCTGGCCACTCTTCCGTAAAGCCCAGCTCTGTGGAGTGTACGGCCTAAAGTGGTCCTATGGACGGATACTCCAATCTCCACTGTGGAGTTTTGCAGCTCCTTCAGGGTTATCGTTGGTCTCTTTGTTGCCTCTCTGATTATTGCCCTCCTTGCCTGGTCTGTGACTTTTGGTGGGCGGCCTTGTCTTTGCAGGTTTGTTGTGGTGCCATATTCTTTCAATTTTTTTATAATTTATTTAGTGGAATGTTCAAAGTTTTGGATATTTTTTTAGAACTCAACCCTGATCTGTATTTCTCCACAACTTTGTCCCTGACCTGTTTGGAGAGCTCCTTGTTCTTCATGGTGCCGCTTGCTTGGTGTTGTCCCTTGCTTAGTGGTGTTGCAGACTCTGGGGCCTTTCAGAACAGGTTATGTGACACTTAGATTGCACACAGGTGAACTTTATTTAACTAATTATGTGACTTCTGAAGGTAATTGGTTGCACCAGATCTTATTTTGGGGCTTCATAGCAAAGGGGGTGAATACATATGCAAGCACAACTATTTTTTTCATTTCACTTCACCGATTTAGAATATTTTGTGTATATCCGTTACATGAAATCCAAATAAAAATCCATTTAAATTTCAGGTTGTAATACAACAAAATTGGCAAAACACCAAGGGGATGAATTATTTTTTCAAGGCACTGTAGAGGTTTACTCAGAGACAGGCAAGAGAGAAAAAGCTAAAACATAAAATCTCCAATCTCCAAGCGTAAATATTAATTAAATACATCTATGGAGAGAAAGAGAGAGAGAGAGAGAGAGAAAGAAAGTAAATTGAAAGAGAGAACAAGCAAGTGAGAGCGAGAGAGAGAGAGAGAGATTAACTTGAAACTCATTTAGATGGGGACAAATACACCAGGACACCACTGCCTTGTGATCAAAGCTCCATCATTAATTCTGAAACTATCATCCTTGGCAGACCGAGAGGTTTTACCGCAACTTGATTTCCTTAAACGGTGCGCCTCCCAAAGGCACCCTATTCCCTTCACAGTGCACTACTTTTGACCAAAGCCCCTGGGCCCTGTTGAAAAGCAGTGCAATATAAATGGAATAGGGTACCATTTGGGACGCAACCCTATCTTCAGTTCAGAGTCAAAGAGAGTTGCTGAGACAAAGCAAACCAATTCCGTCTCTTTCAACACAAGGACACTGCAGAGCTCAACGTTTGAATTAAAACCCTTAAAATAACCTTTCATTACGGGACTATCTGCAAAGGATTTCATGTTTTCCAAATGAACTGAGAGAAAAGCGTGAGGACAATTTTTTCAATCGACACAAAATGAAATAGATAGGCCATCAAAAAGTGCCATTATATCTCAGCTGTCATATTATTAAGCCGAGGAAATGTGTTTTTCTTCTTCACCTTGGAGTAATTTCCCCAACTATGTGGTACATTTTCACAATTCTGAGCACAAACATCAAAACAGATCATCAAAATGGCTCATGTTTCAAAAGGACATTTTCAGTTGACTGAGTGCAACAAACATATTCACAAAGTCACTTTGTTCCCTGCACCAAATCACTCTTTCAATTTAGATAAATATTGTATCTGCTTTTCAAAATGTAATGGACACTTTACTTTGACATGATTTGCTAACAATACAATAAACCGTCACTTATTCGAACTGCTCAACACAGATTTAGTGCCTAGATAATGTATAGTTAGATAACTTCTGAACAATGTCATTTTTTGTATTTTTACCTCATAAATGTATCAATTTGACATCAATTTACATTGGAAGGTAAAACAAAATCATACATGGATGTGGCTTAAATACTACAGTACATCAGAGGTAGGCAACCCTGTTCCTGGAGTGCCGCAGGTACTGCAGGATTCTGTTCCAACTAGGCACCACACCTGACCAACTGAGCTAATTGATCAGTTCAGTGATTACCTAAATTCAACACACCTGGTCTTCCAGGTTGGGTTAAACCAAAAACATGAAGCACCTGCGGCCCTCCACGACCAGGGTTGCCTGACCTTGTACTACATAATTATCCATCAGGCAGCGTGCTTCAACGAGACAAAGTAGAAAGAGTCACTCTATTGGCTACCATTTGGAATTATAGTGTAGTATACAATTCCCTACTGAAATACCTGGGTTGGATATAACAATATACTCGTGAATATATTAGAGTTTCATTAATACACTGTAAGCTGATGAATTTCAAACAGAGAGACAGGTGATTTTGTATTAGTTGACAAGTCAAGTAAAAAGACGATGTAATACAATTTGGCAGACCAATATCCCTATACAATACCCCTATTTCTGAGGATTTGTCCGACGTATGTACTGCATAAGGACAATGAAACTGTAACACGGACATATTCCTGAACATGCCATTGGTTATAGTTTTTTATTTATTTAAATGGTGCATGTCAGGTTATAGTCACATTCTGAATAGAAAATGATATTTACCATCTACTATTCTTGTTTTTCACCACTTCATGAAGAAGGGCTTTGAAATGTGTATCTTGTATTTTTTGCTGTTGGATCAAATGCTAATTGAAATGCTTAAATGTTGAGCATATCGTTATCTGATGTATTGATAACTAATCAATACTGTATGTGATCACGCAAAACTTAGATTTTGCATGAATGACTCCGGGGTGAAAGATGCGAAACCCCAATGAATTCACAATCAAAGGTTCTGAACAGAAGAATAGGGGACAAGTGTTATTATTTTAGAGTTTTGTACTTATAGTTTTGAAAATATACCACATACATTTTTTATAAAGTGATTGAAAAAAACATATGAAAAAAACGTTTTCTATAATTGACAATCTAACCACAAATCACTAATAGATTCATACTGGTGTAATTTAATAAGGGGTCAAACTATTATACTATATCGAAAAAAATCCATGTTCTTAAAAAACCTCTACAAACTCCTACACTTTTTCAGTAAGTAGTAGTTGACTAATAAGTCACCCTACATTTCAGACTAGACATAACAAGAACTGATAATACATCCAAACAGTACTGCACTCCCAGAGTATGCGAGCATTTCCTGGCAGGCCCTGGAAAACAGTTAACCTGTCAGCTCTATTCTTCCTAATCAGTCCTCAGCCCGATCTTCCAGCTACACAAATGTCACTGGGAATAGCAGTCACACTGCGGCTGTAGAGCTTCAGCCAGACCCATCACTATCGAACACAGGTCTTTAGAGAACATGTATGTGACTGTAGAGCTTCAGCCAGACACATCACTATCGAACACGGGTCTTTAGAGAACATGTATGTGACTGTAGAGCTTCAGCCAGACACATCATCAATATGAAACATGCTTCTCTACTGAATGTTTCCTTTACACACAGCCATAGCCACTGTAATTTGTCTGGTTGACAACATTCTCAAAGCCTTACACAAGTTAAAGGAAATATTCACCCATTTTGAATGTTTTTGTTTTTGTGCAACTCTGAACAGTGTTTTATCGATTCCCGTGGTAATTTCATGTTTTCATGTGTATCTGAACTATTGCAGTTCAAGCAGGCAGAAATAGTGCGCTATGACGTAGCATTGCGATATCGCCGCTCTCACTGGAATAGGAATACGACTTGTAGATCATGAAAAGGTCTATCATACATGTCACATTTCAATACTGGCCCGTGTCACAACGCGGAAGGGTGACATCTCTCGAATGAGCCATTGATCATATTTTTTTGCGATATTCTTACCTCAAGAAATATAATTGAGACATTTCTGCTATTTGTCTGCACCTTTAGTCCGTGGTTCGTTGCATGGTGCTGTTGCCTGGCCGTTATGAATGTCAAACTCCACTCTGCAAGGCACATCGATCGCATGTTGAACTTGGTGAGATTGTAGACTCCTAAATTGATAGTGCAGTTTGTTTAGGGCATTTTACATTTAAATAGCTACTTCACATTCTGATATTGACTTTGGTATTAGTATGTGTAGCTAGCTACCTAGCTAGCTAGCCCATAGAGAGAACATTGCATTGTGGATTTTGTAGTCGACTTGAACAGCAACAGAATTCCACAAATATGTTCACGTTTCTACCAACCTTATTATAACTACAAAATGAAACATTTGTTTACAAAAAATATTGTTCTCACATACAGTATTAGTGTTGTTTAACACAGTAAAATAAAGGGATGAATGGTTTTGGCTGCATTTCCTATTTATTTAACTTTTTGTCCAGCAATACTCTGCTGACATTATACTGTACTGTGTGCAATTACGCAGATATAACCTAAGAAAAATAAAACGACGGTCCTAAGGATCTAGATAGGGCCTTGTTATTTTAGTAATTGTTTACAGAAAAACACTAAAATAAAGTATGATGCATGTAATGTGTAACTCCCGTTGCCCTCATTGACTGCTCTCGGGCAGGTATTCCTAAATTGGGGTACGCCCACCCCCGGGCGTCTGCCAAATAATAATGTGATTCACATTTTTAAACAATCCATTTACATTTTCCAACTAGGCTATACATTAGGGTGAGGTTTTTTCTCGTCCTCATTTCACCTACATTTTTTTTACCATCTAGTGTTCAGCGAAATAACAACACCATGTCAAATACAGGTAGCCTAGTGAAATAATTAACATCCAATCACGTTAACTGTTACTCTCTCGCGGGAATTCCACTAACGTAGCCAAACGTAGCCAAACGTAGCTACTGCTCATTCCGTTGGCTCGAAAATGGATAAATGGTGAAAAAAGTAAGGCCTCCATAGAGACACATACCAGCTCTACTGGTAGACCTGCTACTACCAGCAGTACTACACCTGCACCTGTCAACAACAAGTTGTTCTGCTTCCACCAGCACATCCAATGCTATTATCAGTAATTCACATTTGTTGTTAGTCCAGCTGTGAATCTGATGCAGCCGAAGAGCTACTGCCCCCTTACCCGGGAAAGCACTGAACAACAGAAAGGGATGTTGGACCATCGAGTGGTGCAAATATGATGAGATCTACACCTCTCATTAACCTGGGGTGAGTTATTCACAAATGTTGATGAACAAATAAGGTTTTATATGTAAAATGGCGAAATAAAGAGCAAAATGATTGATTATTATAATATTATTATTATTTGTGCCCTGGTCCTAGAATTGCTCTTTGTCACTTCCCACGAGCCAGGGACAAAAACTCTAATTCTTATGTTGAATAAATGTATCGTATAGTGTGTGTGTGGCAGGCTTACAAGGATGGCAAAAAAACAACATTTGAGAGTCCGCTGACCCTGGTGCTGGAGGAGGTACGCAGCCTGAGGTTGAATGTTTGAAGGGGTACGGGGCTATAAAAAGTTTGGGAACCACTGCTCTAGGACATGGTGAGGAAAATAACTTTCCCATGTTGGGAACAGTTAGTAACATGACGATTGTCACGCCTTGGTCTTAGTATTTTGTGTTTTCTTTAATTATTTGTTCAGGCCAGGGTGTGACATGGGTTTATTGTGTTGTCGTATTGGGGTTTTTGTAGGCATTGGGATTGTGGCTGATTAGGGGTGTGTCTAGCATAGGCTTGGCTGCCTGAGGCGGTTCTCAATCAGAGTCAGGTGATTTTCGTTGTTTCTGATTGGGAACCATATTTAGGTAGCCTGGGTTTCACTGTGTATTTTGTGGGTGATTGTTCCTGTCTCTGTGTAGTGTTCACCAGATAGGTTTTCTCGTTCCATTTGTTATGTTGTATATTTATAGTTATTTCATGTATCGCTATTCGTCATTAAAGAACATGACTAACCACCATGCTGCATTTTGGTCCGACTCTCCTTCAACAGACAAACGCCGTTACAACGATGCTAACCTCAACATTATTTTTCTTATAAAGGAATCCTAACCCAGTAACATGACGATGCTTACCTCACTCAACCTTATTTATCTCATAAAGGAATCCTAACCCAGCCACATAATGATGCTTACCTCACACAACCTTATTTATCTTATAAAGGAATCCTAACCCAGTAACATGACAATGCTTACCTCACACAACCTTATTTATCTCATAAAGGAATCCTAACCCAGTAACATGACAATGCTTACCTCACACAACCTTATTTATCTCATAAAGGAATCCTAACCCAGCCACATAATGATGCTTACCTCACACAACCTTATTTATCTCATAAAGCAATCCTAACCCAGTAACATGACGATGCTTACCTCACACAACCTTATTTATCTCATAAAGGAATCCTAACCCAGTAACATGACAATGCTTACCTCACACAACCTTATTTATCTCATAAAGGAATCCTAACCCAGTAACATGACGATGCTTACCTCACACAACCTTATTTATCTCATAAAGGAATCCTAACCCAGTAACATGACGATGCTTACCTCACACAACCTTATTTATCTCATAAAGGAATCCTAACCCAGTAACATGACGATGCTTACCTCACACAACCTTATTTATCTCATAAAGGAATCCTAACCCAGTAACATGACGATGCTTACCTCACACAACCTTATTTATCTCATAAAGGAATCCTAACCCAGTAACATGACGATGCTTACCTCACACAACCTTATTTATCTCATAAAGGAATCCTAACCCAGTAACATGACGATGCTTACCTCACACAACCTTATTTATCTCATAAAGGAATCCTAACCCAGTAACATGACGATGCTTACCTCACACAACCTTATTTATCTCATAAAGGAATCCTAACCCAGTAACATGACGATGCTTACCTCACACAACCTTATTTATCTCATAAAGGAATCCTAACCCAGTAACATGACGATGCTTACCTCACACAACCTTATTTATCTCATAAAGGAATCCTAACCCAGTAACATGACGATGCTTACCTCACACAACCTTATTTATCTCATAAAGGAATCCTAACCCAGTAACATGACGATGCTTACCTCACACAACCTTATTTATCTCATAAAGGAATCCTAACCCAGTAACATGACGATGCTTACCTCACACAACCTTATTTATCTCATAAAGGAATCCTAACCCAATAACATGACGATGCTTACCTCACACAACCTTATTTATCTCATAAAGGAATCCTAACCCAGTAACATGACGATGCTTACCTCACACAACCTTATTTATCTCATAAAGGAATCCTAACCCAGTAACATGTATGCTTACCTCACACAACCTTATTTATCTCATAAAGGAATCCTAACCCAGTAACATGACGATGCTTACCTCACACAACCTTATTTATCTCATAAAGGAATCCTAACCCAGTAACATGACGATGCTTAACTCACACAACCTTATTTATCTCATAAAGGAATCCTAACCCAGTAACATGACGATGCTTACCTCACACAACCTTATTTATCTCATAAAGGAATCCTAACCCAGTAACATGACGATGCTTACCTCACACAACCTTATTTATCTCATAAAGGAATCCTAACCCAGTAACATGACGATGCTTACCTCACACAACCTTATTTATCTCATAAAGGAATCCTAACCCAGTAACATGACGATGCTTACCTCACACAACCTTATTTATCTCATAAAGGAATCCTAACCCAGTAACATGACGATGCTTACCTCACACAACCTTATTTATCTCATAAAGGAATCCTAACCCATGTAACACAACCTTATTTATCTCATAAAGAATCCTAACCCAGTAACATGACGATGCTTACCTCACACAACCTTATTTATCTCATAAAGGAATCCTAACCCAGTAACATGACGATGCTTAACTCACACAACCTTATTTATCTCATAAAGGAATCCTAACCCAGTAACATGACGATGCTTACCTCACACAACCTTATTTATCTCATAAAGGAATCCTAACCCAGTAACATGACGATGCTTACCTCACACAACCTTATTTATCTCATAAAGGAATCCTAACCCAGTAACATGACGATGCTTACCTCACACAACCTTATTTATCTCATAAAGGAATCCTAACCCAGTAACATGACGATGCTTACCTCACACAACCTTATTTATCTCATAAAGCCTTAATCCTAACCCAGTAACATGACGATGCTTACCTCACACAACCTTATTTATCTCATAAAGAAATCCTAACCCAGTAACATGACGATGCTTACCTCACACAACCTTATTTATCTCATAAAGGAATCCTAACCCAGTAACATGACGATGCTTACCTCACACAACCTTATTTATCTCATAAAGGAATCCTAACCCAGTAACATGACAATGCTTACCTCACACAACCTTATTTATCTTATAAAGGAATCCTAACCCAGTAACATGACAATGCTTACCTCACACAACCTTATTTATCTCATAAAGAAATCCTAACCCAGTAACATGACAATGCTTACCTCACACAACCTTATTTATCTCATAAAGGAATCCTAACCCAGTAACATGACGATGCTTACCTCACACAACCTTATTTATCTTATTACGCTTTTTTTTCAATGAACCATCAATGTACAACCCAAGAGTTTATTAACATATTGTAGATTGATTGATCTATTGACTGATTACCATAGAACGCTGTTACTGTGTACATAGGACGTAGAATGGATTTACGTCTTACCACAGCCACTTTGGTTGATTATGACGTTCTGTGAAATTCTGTGTCCAGAGACAGTCGCCAAGGTGATGTGAAGTGATGATGAGAAACCGTTTCAGGACTAGCCAATTATATCCTCCTCTCCCATCTCTGATTGCATTGTCACATTGTTGCGCCCTGAAATAGTCTCAAATCCCCAAAGGCACCCTATTCCCTATATATTGCACTACTTTTGACCAGAGCCCTATGGGTAGTAGTGCACTATAAAGGGAATAGGGTGCCATTTAGGACACACTTATAGTCTCACATCCCAGACAAGTCCGGCCATCAGTTATAAATGCAAATGAGATGTAGTTTCACATGAATGGTAGAACGTCTTCCTAAAATGAGGATGGGCACGGAGGATAGAAAGGACAGAAGGAGATAAATGAAGAGGAGGAGAGAAGGCCGGGATGTGGAATATAGGCCAGTCAGGCTTGAAATAATTTAATTGAAGTGATGAGGGTCGGACTTTGATAAGTTTGCTTTTTAATAATGGCTCCCCAATCGCTTCGGGGGGTCCGTTTGGCAGCTACAAAGACAATATCATGTGGATCAAGAAATCTGCAAGTATGGTCCGGGTTTAGTTGGCAAGCTGACAGACAGAAAGACTGGGTGTAGTCGGCAAGCTGACAGACAGAGAGACTGGGTTTAGTTGGCAAGCTGACAGACAGAGAGACTGGGTTTAGTTAGCAAGCTGACAGACATAGAGACTGGGTTTACATGGC
Organism: Oncorhynchus keta; assembly: GCF_023373465.1. Lineage (NCBI taxonomy): Eukaryota > Metazoa > Chordata > Actinopteri > Salmoniformes > Salmonidae > Oncorhynchus > Oncorhynchus keta. The sequence continues at coordinate 37,382,395 of NC_068445.1, read as the reverse complement.
AAGCTGACAGACAGAAAGACTGGGTTTAGTCGGCAAGCTGACAGTAATAGAGACTGGGTTTAGTTGGCAAGCTGACTGACAGAGAGACTGGGTTTAGTTGGCAAGCTGACAGACAGAGAGACTGGGTTTAGTTGACAAGCTGACAGACATAGAGACCGGATTTAGTTGACAAGCTGACAGACAGAGAGACTGGGTTTAGTTGGCAAGCTGACAGACAGAGAGACTGGGTTTAGTTGGCAAGCTGACAGACATGGAGACTGGGTTTAGTTGGCAAGCTGACAGACAGAAAGACTGGGTTTAGTCGGCAAGCTGACAGTAATAGAGACTGGGTTTAGTTGGCAAGCTGACAGACAGAGAGACTGGGTTTAGTTGGCAAGCTGACAGACTAGAGACTGGGTTTAGTTGTCAACCTGACATACAGAGAGACTGGGTTTAGTTGGCAAGCTGACAGACAGAGAGACTGGGTTTAGTTGGCAACCTGACAGACAGAGAGACTGGGTTTAGTTGGCAAGCTGACAGACATAGAGACTGGGTTTAGTTGGCAAGCTGACAGACAGAAAGACTGGGTGTAGTCGGCAAGCTGACAGACAGAGAGACTGGGTTTAGTTGGCAAGCTGACAGACAGAGAGACTGGGTTTAGTTAGCAAGCTGACAGACATAGAGACTGGGTTTACATGGCAAGCTGACAGACAGAAAGACTGGGTTTAGTCGGCAAGCTGACAGTAATAGAGACTGGGTTTAGTTGGCAAGCTGACTGACAGAGAGACTGGGTTTAGTTGGCAAGCTGACAGACAGAGAGACTGGGTTTAGTTGGCAAGCTGACAGACAGAGAGACTGGGTTTAGTTGGCAAGCTGCCAGACAGAGAGACTGGGTTTAGTTGGCAAGCTGACAGACATAGAGACTGGGTTTAGTTGGCAACCTGACAGACAGAGAGACTGGGTTTAGTTGGCAAGCTGACAGACAGAGAGACTGGGTTTAGTTGGCAACCTGACAGACAGAGAGACTGGGTTTAGTTGGCAAGCTGACAGACAGAGAGACTGGGTTTAGTTGGCAAGCTGACAGTAATAGAGACTGGGTTTAGTCGGCAAGCTAACAGACAGAGAGACTGGGTTTAGTTGGCAAGCTGACAGTAATAGAGACTGGGTTTAGTTGGCAACCTGACAGACAGAGAGACTGGGTTTAGTTGGCAAGCTGACAGACAGAGAGACTGGGTTTAGTTGGCAAGCTGACAGTAATAGAGACTGGGTTTAGTCGGCAAGCTAACAGACAGAGACAAAACCTCGGACAAAACGTATTGACAGAACACAGCCTGTCTGTTTGTCTGTCTCTCGTGATTTAACCTGCTGTAAATACTGCCAGTGTCCCAAATGGCACCCTACTCCCAACATAGTGCACTACTTTTGACCAGAGCCCTATAAGCCGTGGTCAAAAGTAGTGCACTACATAGGGAATAGAGTGCCATTTAAGACACTGTGTCCTTCAGACCTGAATCTGCCGCTGGGAAGATACAACGTCAAGCATGCTATGCATGATTTTCGGATTTTCCAATATGCAGACTCAGTGTGAATGCATTTTTAATGCGGTTTGGGTCTCTGTGCAATCTCTTAGCCTGGGAGTCATTGCACTGCACAGACATTATGAGTGATGGTACTGCTGTACCTGGTGGTATGTTCCAGTTGAAAGTGGCAATAACCGTGGCTACGTCCCAAATACCACCCTATTCCCTTTAGGGCCCTGGTCAAAAGTAGTGCACTATATAGAGAATGGGTTGTCATTTGGGACGTGCCCCATCATCTCTCATCATCAGTCTTTCCCTAAAGCACTGCAGATCTAATTACCATGATGGCTTCCTCAGCTACACGTTCACCAGGCACCGGGCCCTCTATATCATTTTCATAGTGCCTCATACAACTTGAAAACTCAACAGTATCGTTGCCTTACAAATGGAAGACTGATGCAAATGCGTTCCTTAACGATGGGTTGACAAACATTAAAACCTCAGCCTTTGATCTTAATTATGACAAAGTATGATGAAGCGCTGGAAAATGGGTTGGTTTATTGACATGTTGCACCTGGTTTATTCCCTCATCCCAGCCAATCCCCTTCCACCTACATTAGTTACCATGCCGTTACCATTGGAGCGATGAACTACCTTCAGATGAACTACATCCAGGTGAACTACCTTCAGATGAACTACCTTCAGATGAACTACCTTCAGATGAACTACATTCAGATGAACTACCTTCAGATGAACTACCTTCAGATGAACTACATTCAGATGAACTACCTTCAGATGAACTACATTCAGATGAACTACATTCAGATGAACTACCTTCAGATGAACTACATTCAGATGAACTACCTTCAGATGAACTACCTTCAGATGAACTACATTCAGATGAACTACCTTCAGATGAACTACATTCAGATGAACTACCTTCAGATGAACTACCTTCAGATGAACTACATTCAGATGAACTACATTCAGATGAACTACCTTCAGATGAACTACCTTCAGATGAACTACATTCAGATGAACTACATTCAGATGAACTACCTTCAGATGAACTACAGATGAACTACCTTCAGATGAACTACCTTCAGAACTGAACTACCTTCAGATGAACTACATTCAGAACTGACATTCAGATGAACTACATTCAGACTACATTCAGATGAACTACCTTCAGATGAACTACCTTCAGATGAACTACCTTCAGATGAACTACCTTCAGATGAACTACCTTCAGATGAACTACCTTCAGATGAACTACAGATGAACTACCTTCAGATGAACTACATTCAGATGAACTACCTTCAGATGAACTACCTTCAGATGAACTACCTTCAGATGAACTACCTTCAGATGAACTACATTCAGATGAACTACCTTCAGATGAACTACATTCAGATGAACTACCTTCAGATGAACTACATTCAGATGAACTACATTCAGATGAACTACATTCAGATGAACTACATTCAGATGAACTACATTCAGATGAACTACCTTCAGATGAACTACCTTCAGATGAACTACATTCAGATGAACTACCTTCAGATGAACTACATTCAGATGAACTACCTTCAGATGAACTACATTCAGATGAACTACCTTCAGATTAACTACATTCAGATGAACTACCTTCAGATGAACTACATTCAGATGAACTACCTTCAGATGAACTACATTCAGATGAACTACCTTCAGATGAACTACCTTCAGATGAACTACATTCAGATGAACTACCTTCAGATGAACTACCTTCAGGTGAACTACCTTCAGATTAACTACATTCAGATGGACTACCTTCAGATGAACTACATTCAGATGAACTACATTCAGATGAACTACCTTCAGATGAACTACCTTCAGATGAACTACCTTCAGATGAACTACATTCAGATGAACTACCTTCAGATGAACTACCTTCAGATGAACTACATTCAGATGAACTACCTTCAGATGAACTACATTCAGATGAACTACCTTCAGATGAACTACATTCAGATGAACTACCTTCAGATGAACTACCTTCAGATGAACTACCTTCAGATGAACTACATTCAGATGAACTACCTTCAGATGAACTACATTCAGATGAACTACATTCAGATGAACTACCTTCAGATGAACTACATTCAGATGAACTACCTTCAGATTAACTACCTTCAGATTAACTACCTCCAATTGAATATCAGTAAAGGAACTACCTTCAGATGAACTTTCAGATGAACCTTCTCTTACCCTCTTCAGATTATAGTTTCAGATTCTACCATGAACTACATTTTTTCTGAACTATGATGATAGATTCAGTGAACTATAATGAACTACATTCAGATCTACCTGGAGAACTACATTCAGATGAACTACATTCAGATTGATTCAGTGAACAGATTCAGGTGAAATTAGATATTTTTTTTACAGTGTAATAACTTTGAGGGGCGATACCTCTCCCCAAATAGACAGCCTCAAAATAGGTTTGACTAGTGACTAAAACACTATAACACGTTCACTCACATCTTGTTTCAATCTGCGGTGTTTCTAACTGTAACGTCTGACTTTCCACCTCCCTCCCCTCTCTGTTCTGTCCTCACTCTCCGCTCTCCTCTACACCTCCCTCCCCTCTCTTTTCTGTCCTCTCTCATTATCTCCGCTGTCCTCTAGATGGGCATAAATTAGATTCTCCCTCCCCTCTCTTTTGACTGTCCTCTCTCTCCGCTCTCCTCACACCTCCCTCCCCTCTCTGTTCTGTCCTCACTCTCCGACTCTCCTCTACACATCCCTCCCCTCTCTGTTCTGTCCTCACTCTCCGCTCTCCTCTACACCTCCCTCCCCTCTCTGTTCTGTCCTCACTCTCCGCTCTCCTCTACACCTCCCTCCCCTCTCTTTTCTGTCCTCACTCTCCGCTCTCCTCTACACATCCCTCCCCTCTCTTTTCTGTCCTCTCTCTCCGCTCTCCTCTACACCTCCCTCCCCTCTCTTTTCTGTCCTCACTCTCCGCTCTCCTCTACACCTCCCTCCCCTCTCTGTTCTGTCCTCACTCTCCCTCTCTCCTCTACACATCCCTCCCCTCTCTGTTCTGTCCTCACTCTCCGCTCTCCTCTACACCTCCCTCCCCTCTCTGTTCTGTCCTCACTCTCCGCTCTCCTCTACACCGCCCTCCCCTCTCTTTTCTGTCCTCACTCTCCGCTCTCCTCTACACCTCCCTCCCCTCTCTTTTCTGTCCTCACTCTCCGCTCTCCTCTACACCTCCCTCCCCTCTCTTTTCTGTCCTCACTCTCCGCTCTCCTCTACACCTCCCTCCCCTCTCTTTTTCTGTCCTCACTCTCCGCTCTCCTCTACACCTCCCTCCCCTCTCTGTTCTGTCCTCACTCTCCGCTCTCCTCTACACCTCCCTCCCCTCTCTTTTCTGTGTTCACTCTCCGCTCTCCTCTACACCTCCCTCCCCTCTCTGTTCTGTCCTCACTCTCCGCTCTCCTCTACACCTCCCTCCCCTCTCTTTTCTGTCCTCACTCTCCGCTCTCCTCTACACCTCCCTCCCCTCTCTTTTCTGTCCTCACTCTCCGCTCTCCTCTACACCTCCCTCCCCTCTCTGTTCTGTCCTCACTCTCCGCTCTCCTCTACACCTCCCTCCCCTCTCTTTTCTGTCCTCACTCTCCGCTCTCCTCTACACCTCCCTCCCCTCTCTGTTCTGTCCTCACTCTCCGCTCTCCTCTACACCTCCCTCCCCTCTCTGTTCTGTCCTCACTCTCCGCTCTCCTCTACACCTCCCTCCCCTCTCTTTTCTGTCCTCTCTCTCCGCTCTCCTCTACACCTCCCTCCCCTCTCTTTTCTGTCCTCACTCTCCGCTCTCCTCTACACCTCCCTCCCCTCTCTTTTCTGTTCTCTCTCTCCGCTCTCCTCTACACCTCCCTCCCCTCTCTTTTCTGTCCTCACTCTCCGCTCTCCTCTACACCTCTCTCTCTCTCCTCTCTCTCAGCTCTCTCCTCTCTTTCTCTCAATTCAATTCAATTCAAGGGCTTCATTGGCATGGGAAACATGTGTTAACATTGCCAAAGCAAGTGAGGTGGATAATATATAAAGTGAATATATAAAGTGAAATAAACAATACAAATTAACAGTAAACATTACACATACAGAAGTTTCAAAACAATAAAGACATTACAAATGTCATATTATATATATACAGTGTTTTAACAATGTACAAATGGTTAAAGGACACAATATAAAATAAATAAGCATAAATATGGGTTGTATTTAGAATGGTGTTTGTTCTTCACTGGTTGCCCTTTTCTCGTGGCAACAGGTCACAAATCTTGCTGCTGTGATGTCACACTGTGGAATTTCACCCAGTAAATGGGAGTTTATCAAAATTGGATTTGTTTTCGAATTCTTTGTGGATCTGTGTAATCTGAGGGAAATATGTCTCTCTAATATGGTCATACATTGGGCAGGAGGTTAGGAAGTGCAGCTCAGTTTCCACCTCCTTTTGTGGGCAGTGAGCACATAGCCTGTCTTCTCTTGAGAGCCATGTCTGCCTACGGCGGCCTTTCTCAATAGCAAGGCTATGCTCACTGAGTCAAAGCTTTCCTTAATTTTGGGTCAGTCACAGTAGTCAGGTATTCTGCCGCTGTGTACTCTCTGTGTAGGGCCAAATAGCATTCTAGTTTGCTCTGTTTTTTGTTAATTCTCTCCAATGTGTCAAGTAATTATCTTTTTGTTTTCTCATGATTTTGTTGGGTCTAATTGTGCTGCTGTCCTGGGGCTCTGTAGGGTGTGTTTGTGTTTGTGAACAGAGCCCCAGGACCAGCTTGCTTATGGGAATCTTCTCCAGGTTAATCTTTCTGTAGGTGATGGCTTTGTTATGGAAGGTTTGGGAATCGCTTCCTCTCTGTCTCAGCTCTCTCTCTCTCTCCTCTCTCTCAGCTCTCACCTCTCTCTCTCTGTCTCAGCTCTCTCTCTCTCCTCTCTCTCAGCTCTCTCCTCTCCCTTTCTCTCTCTGTCTCAGCTCTCTCTCTCTCTGTCTCCTCTCTCAGCTCTCTCAGCTCTCTCCTCTCTCTGTCTCAGCTCTCTCTCTCTCCTCTCTCTCAGCTCTCTCCTCTCTCTTTCTCTCTTTGTCTCAGCTCTCTCTCTCTCCTCTCTCAGCTCTCTCCTCTCTCTTTCTCTCTCTGTCTCAGCTCTCTCTCTCTCCTCTCTCTCAGCTCTCTCCTCTCTTTCTCTCTCTGTCTCAGCTCTCTCTCTCTCCTCTCTCTCAGCTCTCTCTCTCTCCTATCTCTCTCCTCTCTCTCAGCTCTCTCCTCTCTCCTTCTCTCTCAGCTCTCTCCTCTCAGCTCTCTCTCTCCTCTCTCTCAGCTCTCTCCTCTCTCTTTCTCTCCATGTCTCATTGCCTCTTATCTTTCTCTTTATCTTTCTTACTCTGTTGCTCTTTCTCTCCATCTATCTCTCTCCCTCTCTCTCCCTTTCACCCTCCCCCTGCTCTCTCTCTGACACTCATTACTATTCTCCCTGTAGCCTACTCCATAATGTTGACATTAGCTGTAGCTTAATCCACTCCATTATGTTGACAGTAACTGTAACTTAATCCACTCCATTATGTTGACAGTAACTGTAGCTTAATCCACCCCCTTATGTTGACAGTAACTGTAGCTTAATCCACCCCCTTATGTTGACAGTAACTGTAGCTTAATCCACCCATAATGTTGACATTAACTGTAGCCTAATCCACTCCATTATGTTGACATTAACTGTAGCCTAATCCACCCCATAATGTTGACATTAACTGTAGCCTAATCCACTCCATAATGTTGACATTAACTGTAGCCTAATCCACTCCATAATGTTGACAGTAACTGTAGCCGAATCCACTCCATAATGTTGACAGTAACTGTAGCCTAATCCACTCCATTATGTTGACATTAACTGGAGCTTAGTCAACTCCATAATGTTGACATTAACTGTAGTTTAATCCACTCCATAATGTTGACATTAACTGTAGCCTAATCCACCCCATAATGTTGACATTAACTGGAGTTTAGTCAACTCCATAATGTTGACATTAACTGTAGCCTAATCCACCCATAATGTTGACAGTAACTGTAGCCTAATCCAATCCATAATGTTGACAGTAACTGTAGCCTAATCCACTCCATAATGTTGACATTAACTGTAGCCTAATCCACTCCATAATGTTGACATTAACTGTAGCTTAGTCAACTCCATAATGTTGACATTAACTGTAGCCTAATCCACTCCATAATGTTGACATTAACTGTAGCCTAATCCACTCCATAATGTTGACATTAACTGTAGTTTAATCCACTCCATAATGTTGACATTAACTGTATTGAATGCCACTTTATTAAAAGTCCAGCCTGATGTCCATCTTTCTCTATCCATCTTTCTCATTTATTTCTCTTTACCTCTCTGTCTCTTTTTTTCTCTCTCACAGTCTCTCACTGTCCTTTTCTCATTCTTTCTCCTCCCTCTCTCTCTCTTTCCCTACCTCTCTCTCTCGTTCAACATCATCGTATTCTGCTTTTATGCTGCCTATACTTACATGGCTTTTTAGTCACACTCGCTGTCTGTCAGTCTGTCTGTGAAAATGGCCTCATGTCTTTGTGTCAATCAAGCACAAGGTCCAGAGTTGATAGCTCTCTTCCATTCACAAAGTTCCACATACTATATATCTCTCTCTGGAGAAGGAAATTGTTAGTGTCCTTGGGTACCAAGTCAATCCCCTTTGACAGGTCTGCATCAAAGAAGAGGTAATTGACATTCGGTAGTGGTACGTGGGTAAAATCACCATATATATAAAAAAGCCATATTACAAACTAATGTATGTGTTGTGATAATTGCGCTGTTTGTACTATAACCTCTTATTTCATATGCCTTGCCACCGTGATATTTTTTATTTATATATTTTTATTTCACCTTTATTTAACCAGATAGGACAGTTGAGAACAAGTTCTCATTTACAACTGTGACCTGGAAAAGATAAAGCAAAGCACTGAGACAAAAACAACACAGAGTAACATATAAACAAACGTACAGTCAATAACACAATAGAAAAATGTATGTACAGTGTGTGCAAATGTAGAAGAGTAGGGAGGTAAAGGCAATAAATAGGCCATAGAGGCGAAATAATTACAATTTAGCATTAACACTGGAGTGACAGATGAGGATGTGCAAGTTAGAGGTTAGTTAGAGGCCACGGAAGGAGTGTTGTATGGCATTGAAGCTCGTCTGAGGTTTGTTTGCACAGTCTCCAAAGAAGGTCCAGATGTATACAGAATGGTGTCATCTGTGTGGAGGTGTATCAGGGAATCACCCGCAGCAAGAGCGACATCATTGATATATACAGAGAAAAGAGTAAGCCCGAGAATTGAGCCCTGTGGCACCCCCATAGAGACTGCCAGAGGTCCGGACAACAGGCCCTCTGATTTCACACTCTGAACTCTATCTGAGAAGTAGTTGGTGAAGCAGACGAGGCAGTCATTTGAGAAACCAAGGCTATTGAGTCTGCCGGTAAGAATGCTATGATTGACAGAGTCGAAAGCCTTGGCCAGGTCGATGAAGACGGCTCCACAGTACTGTCTTTTATCGATGGCGGTTATGATATCAGTTAGGACCTTGAGCGTTGCTGAGGTACACCCATGACCAGCTTAGAAACCAGATTGCATAGTGGAAAAGGTACGGTGGGATTCAAAATAGTCGTTGATCTGTTTGTTAACTTGGCTTTCAAAGACTTTAGAAAGGCAGGGCAGGATGGATATAGGTATTTAACAGTTTGGGTCTAGAGTGTCTCCCCCTTTGAAGAGGGGGATGACCGCGGCAGCTTTCCAATCTTTGGGGATCTCAGATGATACGAAAGAGAGGTTGAATAGGCTAGTAATAGGGGTTGCAACAATTTCGGCTGATCATTTTAGAAAGAGAGGGACCAGATTGTCTAGCCCAGCTGATTTGTAGGGATCCAGATTTTGCAGCTCTTTCAGAACATCATCTGTCTGGATTTGGGTGAAGGAGAAGAGGGGGGGGCTTGGGCAAGTTGCTGCAGGGGATGCTGGGATGTTGGCCGGGGTAGGGGTGGCCAGGTGGCAAGCATGGCCAGAAGAATGCTTATTGAAATGATTGATTATCGTAAAATTATCGGTGGTGACAGTGTTTCCTATCTTCAGTGCAGTGGGCAGCTGGGAGGAGGTGCTCTTATTCTCCATGGACTTTACAGTGTCCCAAAATTTTGGGGAATTAAGTGCTATAGGACGCACATTTCTGTTTGAAAACGCAAGCCTTAGCTTTCCTAACTGACTGAGTATATCGGTTCCTGACTTCCCTGAAAAGTTGCATATCGCGGGGGCTATTCGATGCTAATGCAGAACGCCACAGGATGTTTTTGTGCTAGTCAAGGGCAGTCAAGCCAGGGGATGAACCAAGGGCTATATCTGTTCTTAGTTCTACATTTTTTGAACGGGGCATGCTTTTGTTAAGATGGTGAGGAAAGCACTTTTAAAGAGCAACCAGGCATCCTCTACTGGCGGAATGAGGTCAATATCCTTCCAGGTTACCCGGGCCAGGTCGATTAGAAAGGCTTGGTCGCTGAAGTGTTTTAGGGAGCGTTTGACAGTGGTCGTTTGACCACGGTCCCATTACTAATTGCAGGCAATGATCGCTGAGATCCTGGTTGAAGACAGCAGAGGTGTATTTAGAGGGCAAGTTGGTCAGGATGATATCTAAGAGGCTGGTTACGGTTTTAGGGTTGTACCTGTTAGGTTCCTTGATAATTTGTGTGAGATTGAGGGCATATAGCTTAGATTGTAGGACAAGCGGCTTCGGTGAGAGACTTTTTTCTGCAAAGTTCTAATTGTTTGGGCACAGACGTGGAAAGTATGACAGAACTCTATAGGCCTACAGGCAGATAGAAGACAGTGGCAGAATAAATTCAACCACACCTTTGTTTCATCACAAAAGCAGAGCAACCGCTGTCTGGTGGAGTCTACAAAGCATATTACAATTATCAAACAGTTACATGACTCTTAGCATGGTCAAGCAAGTTGATGTTTCCAACATTTTCGGACTACGAAAAGTCACAAAGAATCCCCTGTGCTTTGTCTAATACAGTGACAATTTAAGGTTTCCAAAAATGAATTTAATCAAATTAACGTAAACTAAATATCATGTGGCTGTACATGGAACTGATTTCTGTGTGTGTGTGTGTGTGTGTGTGTGTGTGTGTGTGTGTGTGTGTGTGTGTGTGTGTGTGTGTGTGTGTGTGTGTGTGTGTGTGTGTGTGTGTGTGTGTGTGTGTGTGTGTGTGTGTGTGTGTGTGTGTGTGTGTGTGTGTGTGTGTGTGTATATAGACCAACAAGTATATTCCATACAAATGAAGAATAGCATGAATAAACATGTTGACTCACCCTACTTAGCCACCAGAGGGCAACAGCACAACGAAATGCAACAATTTAATAAAAATATACGTTGTTGTTTATTGTTTGTTTACTCCATGTGTAATTCTGTGTTGTTGTCTGTTCACACTGCTATGCTTTATCTTGGCCAGGTCGCAGGTGCAAATGAGAACTTGTTCTCAACTAACCATCCTGGTTAAATAAAGGTGAAATAAAAAAATAAATAAAAATGTAATGTGATGTGATTGGTGTGAAGCCAAATCCAAATTGGCTTCCCTTGACATTTTTTTGTGCGCCAGGACCAATCATAGTTGAGCTCACTCAGTTTAGCTCAATGCTGATTGGCTATTATTGTATAAAATAATGATCAAGGGAGGCCAAATGCTGGCTACCCTTGCATTCAGTGCTGCAGGCATTAACAAAATATCATATTCATTTTGACCAGACAGCATTAGGTAGATGGGCTAAAAGGACAGAGGGGTGCTGTTTTTCTTGCTCGAATGCATTCGCAGGTGAGATACATTCAGCCTCGAAATTTAAGGGAAATTATGAAACACAGAGATGTAATGGCATTCAGAGGTGGAAGAAGGATCGGACCAAAGTGCAGCGTGGTAAGTGTTCATGATGATTTATTCAAAACGAACTGAATACTGAAATACAAAACAATAAACGATGTGAAAAAAACGAAAACCGAAACAGTACCGTGTGGCCCAAAACACTCACACGGAAACAAACACCCACAAACCAAAAGTGAAACCCAGGTTACCTAAGTATGATTCTCAATCAGAGACAACTAACGAGACCTGCCTCTGATTGAGAACCATACTAGGCCGGAACAGAAACCAAACATAGAAAAACAAACGGACTGCCCACCTCAAATCACGCCCTGACCATACTAAAACAAAGAATAAAATAACAGAACTATGGTCAGAACGTGACAAGAGAGATGAAAGATAAATTATTTTATGTATTTTTCTTTTTTTCATGGTACATTTTTTGGGGGGAAGCCTGGCTTCTCTTGGCGGCCATGAATACAAGCCACTGTTGACGTCACAGTTGCCCACGCTGATGGACTACATTGAAGAACGGAGGGTAAAGAAGATTCTTTTAGAACTAGGACTATTATTTCACTTTGAGATTAGATGTAAAATGGAATGGTGGGTGGTGGAATCTGTGAGGTGCCATCTTGTGCAGTGATTCAGGGACAGGAATAACTAACTGCCATGACAAAGTCCTCATGATAAACACTTTTTCACTTTGTCACAGAGAACGTTGAGAACACAGACGAACATTACTACAAAGATGTTTCAACGTCCAACAAGAATAGTCACAGTTTTTATTGGAACTGAAGGTGAGAAACTAGCCTATGTCAACATGCCAGTTAAAGGAACGCTAGCTGTCTCCATAGACCTCCAGTCATTGCGCTAATGCTATGGCTCAAGAAACGACATTCAACTTCCTTCTAACTGCACACAGAGACATAAAAATGGGATCCATGACTCTGGGTAAATAGGAGAAAAAAGGGCATTGCCAAAAATGTCCCACCAAAGCTTTAAAGCTGGAATCCGTAGTGGTGAAACTGACACATCTGTTTGCAATATTACAGCAACAAAGAAATGACTTCAAACAATGAACGTGTTTCGGAACCTTTGTTTTTCCCCTGGGATATCATTGCATTCATAGCAGAACAGCAGAGTGTGTATATATATATGTATATATGTATGTTGTATCACGATGCTTGATGCTCCTCTCCTCCAGTTCAGAAACAAAAAAAACTAACCCATATCAAATGTGCTGGGGACAACAGTGGCCCTATTTCCATTTATGCAGATTTCAGCTTTAAGGACATACGTCTTCCTGTCCGTTATTTTAGTTCTTATGAGCTAAGTTAACACACAGTTTTATAGTAGCTGATATACTGACAGACTAGAACATTCTATAAAATAAATTCATGACAGTAAAGTCTTTCATGGTACCCACACTATTAGAGCACAGCAGCATTCAACTCATTCTGTTCAACACAAATCACTTTAAATGCCACAAGACCCTTTAAATGTCAATGTGTTTGATTTTTACATAAAAGTGAACTGTGAGCTGACTAATGGTACATTTCTCCAAGTTCAATATAGTTTTTTTTAACCTTTATTTAACTAGGCAAGTCAGTTAAGAACAAATTCTTATTTTCAATGACGGCCTAGGAACAGTGGGTTAACTGCCTGTTCAGGCCAGAACGACAGATTCGTACCTTGTCAGCACGGGGATTTGGACTTGCAACCTTCCAGTTACTAGTCCAACACTCTAACCACTAGGCTACCCTGCCGCCCCAGTTGTCAGGGCCTCATCAGAATCATAGCAGAGAGGGCCCATTGAAAAACAGGGCCTCATCAGAATCATAGCAGAGAGGGCCCATTGAAAAACAGGGCCTCATCAGAATCATAGCAGAGAGGGCCCATTGAAAAACAGGGCCTCATCAGAATCATAGCAGAGAGGGCCCATTGAAAAACAGGGCCTCATCAGAATCATAGCAGAGAGGGCCCATTGAAAAACAGGGCCTCATCAGAATCATAGCAGAGAGGGCCCATTGAAAAACAGGGCCTCATCAGAATCATAGCAGAGGGCCCATTGAAAAACAGGGCCTCATCAGAATCATAGCAGAGAGGGCCCATTGAAAACAGGGCCTCATCAGAATCATAGCAGAGAGGGCCCATTGAAAAACAGGGCCTCATCAGAATCATAGAAAAACAGGGCAGAGAGGGCCCATTGAAAAACAGGGCCTCATCAGATATCATAGCAGAGAGGGCCCATTGAAAAACAGGGCCTCATCAGAATCATAGCAGAGAGGGCCCATTGAAAAACAGGGCCTCATCAGAATCATAGCAGAGAGGGCCCATTGAAAAACAGGGCCTCATCAGAATCATAGCAGAGAGGGCCCATTGAAAAACAGGGCCTCATCAGAATCATAGCCTCATCAGAGAGGGGGCCCATTGAAAAACAGGGCCTCATCAGAATCATAGCAGAGAGGGCCCATTGAAAAACAGGGCCTCAGAATCATAGCAGAGAGGGCCCATTGAAAAACAGGGCCTCATCAGAATCATAGCAGAGAGGGCCCATTGAAAAACAGGGCCTCATCAGAATCATAGCAGAGAGGGCCCATTGAAAACAGGGCCTCATCAGAATCATAGCAGAGAGGGCCCATTGAAAAACAGGGCCTCATCAGAATCATAGACAGAGAGGGCCCATTGAAAAACAGGGCCTCATCAGAATCATAGCAGAGAGGGCCCAAACAGGGCCTCATGAAAACAGGGCCTCATCAGAATCATAGCAGAGAGGGCCCATTGAAAAACAGGGCCTCATCAGAATCATAGCAGAGAGGGCCCATTGAAAAACAGGGCCTCATCAGAATCATAGGGCCTTGAAAAACAGGGCCTCATCAGAATCATAGCAGAGAGGGCCCATTGAAAAACAGGGCCTCATCAGAATCATAGCAGAGGGGCCCATTGAAAAACAGGGCCTCATCAGAATCATAGCAGAGAGGGCCCATTGAAAAACAGGGCCTCATCAGAATCATAGCAGAGAGGGCCCATTGAAAAACAGGGCCTCATCAGAATCATAGCAGAGAGGGCCCATTGAAAAACAGGGCCTCATCAGGCCCATTGAAAAACAGGGCCTCATCAGAATCATAGCAGAGAGGGCCCATTGAAAAACAGGGCCTCATCAGAATCATAGCAGAGAGGGCCCATTGAAAACAGGGCCTCATCAGAATCATAGCAGAGAGGGCCCATTGAAAAACAGGGCCTCATCAGAATCATAGCAGAGAGGGCCCATTGAAAAACAGGGCCTCATCAGAATCATAGCAGAGAGGGCCCATTGAAAAACAGGGCCTCATCAGAATCATAGCAGAGAGGGCCCATTGAAAAACAGGGCCTCATCAGAATCATAGCAGAGGGCCCATTGAAAAACAGGGCCTCATCAGAATCATAGCAGAGAGGGCCCATTGAAAAACAAGGCCTCATCAGAATCATAGCAGAGAGGGCCCATTGAAAAACAGGGCCTCATCAGAATCATAGCAGAGGGCCCATTGAAAAACAGGGCCTCATCAGAATCATAGCAGAGGGCCCATTGAAAAACAGGGCCTCATCAGAATCATAGCAGAGAGGGCCCATTGAAAACAGGGCCTCATCAGAATCATAGCAGAGAGGGCCCATTGAAAAACAGGGCCTCATCAGAATCATAGCAGAGAGGGCCCATTGAAAAACAAGGCCTCATCAGAATCATAGCAGAGAGGGCCCATTGAAAAACAGGGCCTCATCAGAATCATAGCAGAGAGGGCCCATTGAAAAACAGGGCCTCATCAGAATCATAGCAGAGAGGGCCCATTGAAAAACAGGGCCTCATCAGAATCATAGCAGAGGGCCCATTGAAAAACAGGGCCTCATCAGAATCATAGCAGAGGGCCCATTGAAAAACAAGGCCTCATCAGAATCATAGCAGAGAGGGCCCATTGAAAAACAGGGCCTCATCAGAATCATAGCAGAGGGCCCATTGAAAAACAAGGCCTCATCAGAATCATAGCAGAGGGCCCATTGAAAAACACTCCTTCAATTATGTCCGTCAGCCACTCTACACAAAGATTTGACAAACTAAAACCACAAATTCTTCTAATTTACAGTGTTAAATAACACTAATATGTGAGTGTTTTTTTTTTTTTGGTGAACAAATGTTTAATTTTGTGGTTTTAATAAGGTTGGTAGCAACATGTGAAAACGGTTGAGGAAATACAGTGCCTTGGGAAAGTATTCAGACCCCTTGACTTTTTCTACATTTTGTTACATAACAGCCCTATTCTAAAAATGATTTACTATTTTTCCTCAGCCAATCTATACATAATACCCTATAAGAACAAGGCTAAAACAGGCTTTAGACATTTTTGCTAACAATACAATTTTTTTTTAAATGAATATGACATTTACATAAGTATTCAGACCCTTTACTCATTTACACCTTTGGCAGCGATTACAGAATTGAGTCTTCTTGGGTATGACGCTACAAGCTTGGCACCCCTGTATTTGGGGAGTTTCTCCCATTCTTCTCTGCAGATCCTCTCAAGCTCTGTCAGGTTGGATGAGGAGCGTTGCTGTAAAGCTGTTTTAAGGTCTCTCCAGAGATGTCTGGGCTCTGGCTGGGCCACTCAAGAACATTCAAAGACTTGTCCTGAAGCCAATCCTACACTGTCTTGGCTGTGTGCTTAAGGTCCTGTTGGAAGGTGAACCTTCGCCCAGTCTGAGGTCCTGCACGCTCTGGAGCAGGTTTCCATCAAGGATCTCTCTGTACTTCGCTCTGTTCATCTTTCACTCAATCCTGACTAGCCTCCCAGTCTCTGCCGCTGAAAAATATCCCCACAGCATGAATCTGCCACCACCATGCTTCACTGTAGGGATTTTGAAAGGTTGCCTCCAGATTTGACACTTGACATTCAGGCCAAAGAGTTCAATCTTGGTTTCATCAGACAAGAGAATCTTGCTTCTCATGGTCTGAGAGTCTTTAGGTGGCTTTTGGCAAACTCCAAGCGGGCTGCCACGTGCCTTTTACTGAGGAGTGGCTTCCATCTGGCCACTCTACCATAAAGGCCTGATTGATCGAGTGCTGCAGAGATGGTTGTCCTTCTGGAAGGTTCTCCCGTCTCCACAGAGGAACTCTGGAGATCTGTCAGAGTGACCATTGTGTTCTTGGTCACCTCCCTGACAAAGGTCCTTCTCCCCGATTGCTCAGTTTGGTCGGACGGCCAGCTTTAGAAAGAGTCTTGGTGGTTCAAAACTTATTCCATTTAAGAATGATTGAGGCCACTGTATTTTTGAGGACCTTAAATGCTGCAGAAATGTTGGGGTACCCCCTTCCCCAGATCTGTCAATCCAATACAATTTAATTTACCACAGATGGAGTCGGATCAAGTTGTAGAAACATTTCAAGGATGATCAATAGAAACAGGATGCAACTGAGCTCAATTTTGAGTCTCATAGCAAAGGGTCTGAATACTTATGTCAGTCTTTTATCAAATAGGGGTATCTTCTGTATACCACCCCTACCTTGTCACGACACAACTGATTGGCTCAAATGCATTAAGAAGGAAATAAATTCCACAAATTAAAATTTAACAAGGCACACCTGTTAATTGAAATGAGTTCCAGCTGACTGCCTCCTGAAGCTGGTTGAGAGAATGCCAAGAGTGTGTAAAGCACACATAAAAAACCTTTTGATTGGTTTAACACTTTTTGGGTTACTACATGATTCCATATGTGTTATTTCATAGTGTTGATGTCTTCACTATTATTCTACAATGCAGAAAATAGTCAAAATAAGGAAAAACCCTTGAATGTGTAGGTGTGGCCAAACTTTTGACTGGTACTGTATATATTTCCTGTTCTAGATACAAGGCAGACATTTCAAAACCTTATTCCTATATGATTTATTGTTTTACTGTCTTTTTTGCCATTTATGAATGTGTTATTCAATGTGTTTTTATGGGCTTTAGTACTAAAGGCCAAATGAATGTTAGTTGTTACATTTTTTTTTATATCTAAAGGGGTCTTAAAATTCTAAATCAAATAGGTAAATGATCCATGGTATGACCTTCTTAAAACAGTTTAGAATGTCATACCGGGCCCAATTTCTGCCTGTTTGAACAGCAATAGCTCAGATAAACATGAAACATGAAATTAACCGTGGAATTAATAGAACATCGCTCAGAGATCTACAAAAACACTTTACCATTACAAATAGGTAAATATTTCCTTGAAGAGCCCACAGCTGCACACAATATGTGTAATCCAAGACAAATGAGTTAAACAGTCGGGGAACTAGCTAAGCGAAAATGTAATATAAAATGATAACTACATTCAGACAAAATCATACATACACTGAAGAGATAAACAACTCCATAACATAGATGTTGCAAAACAGTCTAAAAACTTGTTCTACATTTCTGGTAAACATATACAGTAAAATGGCATTAGCTGTCACGCTGGCCTGATATTGGCTACACTATCTAGCTACTTCCCTCTCCTTACTGGCCTGATATTGGTTACACTATCTAGCTACTTCCCCCTCCTTACTGGCCTGATATTGGCTACACTATCTAGCTACTTCCCTCTCCTTACAGGCCTGATATTGGCTACACCATCTAGCTACTTCCCTCTCCTTACTGGCCTGATATTGGCTACACTATCTAGCTCTTCCCTCTCCTTACTGGCCTGATATTGGCTAACACTATCTAGCTACTTCCCTCTCCTTACTGGCCTGATATTGGCTACACTATCTAGCTACTTCCCTCTCTTTACTGGCCTGATATTACAGGACAGCAGTGCTCAGCAAGTGGGAACAAAGTAGAATGTGCCGCATTTTGTTGTGTTGCCAGCTTGAAGCGAAAAAACTCTCCTCATTTTGAGTAGTAGACTCTGGCACGGTGACATCCAGATGGTTACTAGTACCATTTAATACCGAAATGACAAGTTATTTCTTGTGTAGGCTGCTATCCTACTCCTAATGAAATCAAGTGGGATGGGGCAAATTGGCCACTTTAGCTACCGCCGACGACATGTGATACAGCTGCCCAGCTTGTCGTTATGTTAGCTAATTGGCATGTCCCGGTGACATCCAGATTGTGAACAATACTACAAGTTATTTGTCCTTAGCCCATCAAAATAAACATCACTTTCTTTTACAAGTTTTAACTAGCGCCATGCTGCTGTTGTTGCCAGCTGGCCATTACAAAGTAGCTAGCTGGGAAGGGCTCATCAGGACAACTGACTGAAGTAACTGAACCCAATCCATTCATCTCCACTCGACTCTCATCTGCACGACATACTGTACATCGTCAATTTGCGCGCCAGGCGTGTCCGTATAGCATCTCCCTGAAATCCTGCTGTTAGATTAGGGAGGAATTACTCAAGAGAAACCCCCTGGGGACAAGAGTTCCAACCACTCTCCAACTCTGTACCATAGCAGCTCAACCTGAGCATGGCAGTACTGTGAGAGAGTCGACAGATCCCAAGCTAGGTTTGAAGGAGGAAATACAGGCCTGAATATCAGTTGCTCTCCAGCTCTGTACTGTACCATGGCAGCACAGCCAGGAGCATCCCAGCCCAACACCATGGAAATCCATCCCAGCACCACCAATACTGCACAGATGGGCATAGATAGAACCACAGTGGCCTCAGAGTCAGAACCTAAGGAAGTGTTAATGACTCAATGTATGTACTGTACAGCAAGAGTTTCAGCACCATCGACACATGCAGACACCAGAAGCTAGTACATATACAAGATTTCCAACGGTTACCCCTAAATACTTCAACGTGCTGTGATGTTCAATGATTTTCTGAAAAGATTGCCATTTGGGATACGTGTAGAGTCCTACTAGGAGGCTGTATCTGTATCATTATATCCTGAATGAGTAGTCTGGTCCAATGAGAAGACAGTAATAAACATACCTAACCAGTCTGGTCCAATGAGAGGACAGCAATGAACATACCTAACCAGTCTGGTCCAATGAGAGGACAGCAATGAACATACCTAACCAGTCTGGTCCAATGAGAAGACAGTAATAAACATACCTAACCAGTCTGGTCCAATGAGAGGACAGCAATGAACATACCTAACCAGTCTGGTCCAATGAGAAGACAGTAATGAACATACATAACCAGTCTGGTCCATTGAGAAGACAGTAATGAACATACCTAACCAGTCTGGTCCAATGAGAAGACAGTAATGAACATACATAACCAGTCTGGTCCATTGAGAAGACAGTAATGAACATACCTAACCAGTCTGGTCCAATGAGAAGACAGTAATGAACATACATAACCAGTCTGGTCCATTGAGAAGACAGTAATGAACATACCTAACCAGTCTGGTCCAATGAGAAGACAGTAATGAACATACATAACCAGTCTGGTCCATTGAGAAGACAGTAATGAACATACATAACCAGTCTGGTCCAATGAGAAGACAGTAATGAACATACCTAACCAGTCTGGTCCAATGAGAAGACAGTAATGAACATACCTAACCAGTCTGGTCCAATGAGAAGACAGTAATGAACATACCTAACCAGTCTGGTCCAATGAGCAGACAGTGTGAACATGTTTGAGCAGTCTGGTCCAATGAGAAGACAGTAATGAACATGTCTGAGCAGTCTGGTCCAATGAGAAGACAGTAATGAACATGTCTGAGCAGTCTGGTCCATTGAGAAGACAGTAATGAACATGTCTGAGCAGCCTGGTCCAATGAGCAGACAGTAATAGAATGACTGGGAGCACTGAGAGGGAGTAGAACTAGCAGTGAAATAGAATACAATCCCTCTAACCGACACTGAGTTGGGAAGGGAAGAGAGATAGAGGGGAGGGAGGGAGACAGAGATGAGAAAGAGAGAAAGACAGACGTAGAGACAGATATAGTGAAAGCTCGAGAGGAAGGAAAAAGGGAGAGAGAGAGAAGGAGAGAGACTGAGCGAGAGAATAGGAGGGGAGAGAGAGATATAATGAGAGAATGATAAAAAAAGAGAGGTACTAGTGGCAGGACTGTACTCCGGTATCATCCCCTCATCCATCAAGTTCGGAGGAGAGGAGGAGAGTGGCTACTCTCCAGGGAGTACTTCTGCCTCTGGTCTACACATGAGAGAGAGTCTATTGTTCATTTACAGCTACACTGAGTCTGTATCCGTGTTAGGAAGTGTATTTAATCTCTATGCCTTTCCATTCAAGATGGACTAGTGACACTGGTTTAGATTGAAGGTGACTTTTCTCCCTATTCATTCACAGACTACTATGCCTCTATGCCAATGTGTGTCGTTATAAAAATCTATCCTCTAAGCCTTTGGATGCAACAGCAGTTAATTCCTTGTTCATTTACAGGCTACTCAATGTGTTAGAAAGTGCATCCCCAATGCCTTTGGATGGAGGGAACAGCTTCCAATCCCTTATCTGTCATTTATTTTCCTGGCGAGAGCAGCGGGCTGAGGGCTGAGGTAAGAGGCTCCTCCCCCCGCTACACTCCCACAGGCTACCATCTGCCTCAGTGTTGGACAAAGTCCCTGTTAACCCCTGCAAGCACACACAAACAAGCAGGGCGCGCACACACACACACATACACACACACACACTTGCAGGCGCATACACACACAGGGGAGAACACACACACAAACACCACGATAGCCCCCAACTCTGTGCCCCAGCGGCCTGCATTTTTAATGAAGAGTGCCTCTGAACAAAACAGCTTGCAGGGCTATAATAGCTGAAGGCTGGAACCTCCAGCTGTAGAGTTAGTCAACTCATGCCTAGCTTCCTCCCTCCATTCTTCCCTCCATTCCTCCCTTCCTCCCTCCATGACTCCCTCTATTCCTCCCTCCATTCCTCCCTCCCTCCATTCCTCCCTTCCTCCCTCCATGACTCCCTCTATTCCTCCCTCCATTCCTCCCTTTGCCAACCCGAGTGAGGAAGAGGGGAAGACTGGAAGGAGAGAAGGGGAGGACAGAGGGGAAGATAAAATAGAGGGTAGGAGGGAAGGAGAGAGGGGAGAGGAGAGGGGAGGGGAGGGGGAGGGGAAAGAGATATGAGAGGGGGAAGAAGAGAGGGGAGGGAAAGGAGAGAGAGGAATGGGAAGTAGAGAGGGGAGGGGGAGGGAAAGGAGAGAGGGGAGGGCGAAGGGAAGAAGAGAGGGGAGGGGGAAGGAGAGAGGGGAGGGGAAGAAGAGAACGAAGTGGGAAGGAGAAAGGGGAGGGGAAGGAGAGAGGGGAGGGGGAATGGATGGAGAGAGTGGAGGGGGTCTGTGGGTCTCAGGCTCCAGTAATGATGGAAGAATGAAGACAGAGAGAGGAATGAAAAGAGAGTGAGGAATGAAAAGAGAGAGAGGAATGAAAAGAGAGAGGAATGAAAAGACAGAGAGAGGAATGAAAAGACAGAGAGGAATGAAAAAAGAGAGAGAGGAATGAAAAGACAGAGAAAGGAATGAAAAGAGAGAGAGAGGAATGAAAAGACAGAGAGAGGAATGAAAAGACAGAGAGAGGAATGAAAAGACAGAGAAAGGAATGAAAAGAGAGAGAGAGGAATGAAAAGACAGAGAAAGGAATGAAAAGAGAGAGAGAGGAATGAAAAGGCAGAGAGAGGAATGAAAAAAGAAAAAAAAGGACAGGAAAAGGGGAAGGAGGAGGGAGGACACTGATTGAACATGAAACATCTCTCTCTCTCTCTGTCTCCCCTTCTTCTCCTCTCTCCAGCTCTGTCTGTTCTACACTAACTATCACTTCCCAGGAGTTCACTAGGATTGTTCATCACCCCTCGGTTATACACAGTGAATAATGTGATTCTCTGAGCGAAAGAGAGAGAGAGGGAGAGAGAGAAGGGGAGAGAGGGAGGGAGGGGGAGAGAGCAAGAGAAAGAGCGAGGGATGGAGCAGGAGGGAAAGAGAGAGATAAACAGAGAGAGGAAGTGTGCAAGTGAAGAGAGGAACTAGGCCTGAGGCTATGTGTTCTGTTGGGCTAAGCATTCCCCAGTTACCGTCAGAACGCGAAGGAGCATCACCAACATATACAGTATACCTTACATACAGCACTCTACCAGGGAGGATGTTCCTCTACCCCTTTTACAATCTCCCTGTGTTGTCTATGTGCATTGTGGATGGGGAGAGAGAGTGAGAGAGAGTGGGAAAAGAGAGTGAGAAAAGAAAGTGAAAGAAAGTGAGAGTGAGTTCGGTTGGCGCCTCCCCCCCCTTGGGTTGTGCCGTGGCTGAGATCTTTGTGGGCTATACTCGGCCTTGCCTCAGGATGGTAAGTTGGTGGTTGAAGATATCACTCTAGTGGTGTGGGGGCTGTGCTTTGGCAAAGTGGGTGGGGTTATATCCTTCCTGTTTGGCCCTGTCCGGGGGTGTCCTCGGATGGGGCCACAGTGTCTCCTGACCCCTCCTGTCTCAGCCTCCAGTATTTATGCTGCAATAGTTTGTGTGTTGGGGGGCTAGGGTCAGTTTGTTATATCTGGAGTACTTCTCCTGTCCTATTCGGTGTCTTGTGTGAATTTAAGTGTGCTCTCTCTAATTCTCGCTTTCTCTCTTTCTTTCTCTCTCGGAGGACCTGAGCCCTAGGACCATGCCTCAGGACTACCTGACATGTTGACTCCTTGCTGTCCCCAGTCCACCTGGCCGTGCTGGTGCTCCAGTTTCAACTGTTCTGCCTTATTATTATTTGACCATGCTGGTAATTTATGAACATTTGAACATCTTGGCCATGTTCTGTTATAATCTCCACCCGGCACAGCCAGAAGAGGACTGGCCACCCCACATAGCCTGGTTCCTCTCTAAGGTTTTTCCTAGGTTTTGGCCTTTCTAGGGAGTTTTTCCTAGCCACCGTGCTTCTACACCTGCATTGCTTGCTATTTGGTTTTAGGCTGGGTTTCTGTACAGCACTTTGAGATATCAGCTGATGTACGAAGGGCTATATAAATACATTTGATTTGAGTGAGTGAGAGAGAGAGAGAGAGAGAGAGAGAGAGAGAGAGAGAGAGAGAGAGAGAGAGAGAGAGAGAGAGAGAGAGAGAGAGAGTGGAAAAAGATAAAGAGAGAGATAGAGAGAGAGAGAACAAAATAGGTTGATGTAAACAGGGTGTTAGCTGTCTGATTGGCAACCTGTGCTCTGGCTGGGGAAAAATTTGGAACATTTGTTCAGTTGGTTGTAAATGTCTGCCTGGCTACCCAGACTCCTTGCTCTGGCTGATTGGTACACCACACCCACGGGCGTTAGTTTCTTCCTAAAAATGTGTCTGGATCTGAGTACCTCCCTGACCCTTCACTGAATGCGAGCACTTTTGCGGCTTACTGATTGGTTCAGAAACTGATGTGTTGGTGCAGAGCCAGAAACACACGTGGATGAAGTGGAGGTTTGAAAATAAGTAATTGGCTTTCATTCTCTGATTGGCTAGAGACGATCCAATCACTGATTACTTTGTTTTGTACAACTCATCTTGTGCTCCTCGTCACCATAAACAACTTCAATGATGGCATTCTCAGACCAAAGTAGGGAATGACAGAGCAGAAAAATAATTCTTCAAGCTATGTAAATGTCTGTCTCCCCGCCTGTGATGCTTGCATCAACGTCAATGTTAGCCACAGTTAGCCTCTCCAGAGCAGAGGAGAGGAGAGGAGACACTGGAGCTGGAGGACAAACTTTAAGAAGGGCTATAACTGAACAGACAGGCAGAGAGAGCCAGCATCCACGAATGCAGCATCCGCTGGTGCTATCCCAGACACTATAAGGACACCGTTACACTGCACACTAAAAAATGAGGGTTCCCACAAGGGTTCTTTGGGAAGGGTAATGGTTCTATGTGGAACCATACTGACTCAAATAACCCTTGGAACCCTTCAATGGTTCTTTACATTTCATAAAAGGGTTCTTTGGGAAGGGTAATGGTTCTTTACAGTTCACAAAAGGGTTCTTTGGGAAGGGTAATGGTTATTTACAGTTCACAAAAGGGCTCTTTCCTCTTATAGTGATAATTCAAACGTAAGGGAGGTGTTTCATTAAATATTTTGGGGCGTGGTTCACACAGTTTTTTTTGGTTGGTGCAACCGCGATTGAGACTGTCATTCCAGTTGATCTAATCTGTTGTTTTATCCCTTTACATACTCTAGAAGACTATGGCTAGTGATGATGGTGTCTTGTTAAAGATCACGTATTGCCTTGTGTCAATTGAGAATGGTTGACTATATCAGTCAGTAGTTCTCATTTCGGGCACCACCAGCTGTTCCAGAGGTAGCTAACCTGATTCAACTTGTCAATTAACGAAATAACACTTATGGAATTTTAACAAAATGGCTGACCGGAAGAAAGAAAAAGTAACCTCTATGGTTCTTCAAAATTATCTACAAAGAATCTTTCAGATTGAGAAAATGTCTTTATAGAACCATTCTTCATAAAGGTTCTATAAATAACCATAAAAAAGGGTTCTATATAGCCTTAAAAGGGGTTGTAACCAACGTTCCCCGGGACTGCCGCACAGAAGCTCGAGATTGAACTTCACTCAACTTTATAGTTTTCCCCTTTAGTTAAGACTATGGATGTTTCCCTCTACTGTGGGAATTGCTCATACTCAACACTTTCAAAGCAACATACCGAAACAAGACAAACTATGCAAGACTTAGTATGCAAAACGGACTAAGATTTTCTTATAGGCAGAACGCGTGTATAGGATTCTATTGCATTGACAGGCACATCTCAGCCCATACTCCAAAGACCAGTGCGGCATAACCAATCAGAGCTGCAGTATCCCTATATGCAAATAGACCATTGCCATATATGGATCTGTGCCATTCACTTTGAACTGGACTGTGTTTACAGCATGGGTGGTCGCAAGTAGATGTGCTTGTTT
Source organism: Oncorhynchus keta (assembly GCF_023373465.1). Classification (NCBI taxonomy): domain Eukaryota; kingdom Metazoa; phylum Chordata; class Actinopteri; order Salmoniformes; family Salmonidae; genus Oncorhynchus; species Oncorhynchus keta. The sequence continues at coordinate 37,357,084 of NC_068445.1, read as the reverse complement.
TGAGATCAAAGCGAGAGCTGTAGGTATATGTGGCTGCACATTTGATCACATTCTTTGCTAGTTAGTGAGTTATTAGCCCAGTTACAGCTAATTTCTAGTCAGCAATGGAGGAGTGGTTTCTTCCTACAAGAGCACAAAATGTGTACATTTCTAGCCATCTTTGATAAGCCAGTCAGGTAAAGAGTGTATTGTTCGACAGGCTTGAATAAGCTAAGTAGACAATGGGCAGAATATAGCATAATTTGTCTGATTCTCTGTAATAATGGTATGGGTATAATAATTAACTTTATTTTGTAAAGTAGTTTCTTGCAGCAAACAACAGATTTTCAGTCACCTTGTCTGAAGGACAAGTGGATAAACAGGTTAATGTCAAGCCCTGCATATTTTTTTCCAAAAGTTTAATGGAATATAGACCTACATTGGACACCACACATTGACTGCTACTGTAGGCTGAATGATAGAATAGCTATTTCCATGTTATGGGATGCATTTTCTTCATTGTTTTTGATGGCAGGCCACTCTGGTAGGCCTACATTATGATCAAATAGCCCCAGTAGCCTACTTTGCCACTGTTATATCTGTAACTTAAAGCAGGTACAGCCTCCGTGTTCACAATAAAGGCGCACCAGAAGATGCACATCATTTTCACAACGTTCAGGTTTGCGCTTAGAAGGCCTGACATTTGCTCAGTGCCAAAGAAAAGTGAGGAAATGTGAGGAAACCATACTGTCTTACAAAGGCAGAAATGCAGTAAACACGTAATTGTGTTAGCTGCAAAATCTGCTTTTTGCCTAGACAGACAGCAATTTCTGATACTCCATGATATATTCTGATCAACTGGCTTGTTCTTGTGTCAGGAAACTGAATACCACAGATCAAAGATTTTTGACCAAATTTGTTGTCACTGCGCTTTGCCTTTGTAGGGCAGCATAGCAGAACCCTGTTTTGGTGCTATGTGGAACATTTTTCAATAGAACCTTAGGAAATGTTTTTTTTTATAGCACCATAGAGGTTCCACTTGGAACCCTATGATTATGGTTCTTTATAGAACCCCTATCTGGTACTCCCACTATTTGTTTTGTGTGTGCTCAGTTCGACACAGAGAGAGATGGTATATTTAGAGGGTATAGCTTTTTTTATATATCCAGAAATCAAGAGGACTGTTTCTCTGTTCCCCCTTCATTTTGGCTGGAGGGAATTTGTGTTGAGTCAAAAAACTGGCTAAAATGAAGTCACATTGTAATATTCAACATAGAAAATAACCCTTTGAAAAAGCCACATGTTGAATCACAAAACAAATATTTAAATAAATACAGTATCACTGGCATTTTGTGAATAGAGGAATAGGATCAGGTAAACATATTATTGCCTTATTTAAATAACAATCATTTTAATAGGACCACAACGGCCCTGTGATACAACTTTTAGTGATGATAGTCAAAACCAAATTATTATAATAGATGCTAATTAGCAGAAGCTTTTATCCAATGATTTACAGAGCAGTGCATACATACATTTTCTTACAGGTGGCCCCAGCGGGAATCGAACCCACCATCCTGACATTACAGGTGCCATGCTCTACCAACTGAGTCACACATAACCATCAATCAGTAGTGTAAAAATGACCCAAATGTCATACTTGAGTAAAAGTAAATATACCTTAATAGAAAATGACTCAAGTAAAAGTGAAAGTTACCCAGTAAAATACTACTTGAGTAAAAGTCTAAAAGTTATTGGCTTTAAATATACTGAAGTATTAAAAGTAAATATAATTACAAAAATGTACAAAGTATAAATAATTTAAAATAATAAGCAAACCAGACAGCACAATTTTCTTGTTTTTTTAAATTTATGGATAGCCAGGGGCCCAGTTCAACACTCAGACATAATTTACAAATAAAGCATTTGTCTTTAGTGAGTCCGTCAGATCAGAAGCAGTAGGGATGGCCAGGGATGTCCTCTTGATAAGTGCATGAATTTGACCATTTTCCTGTCCTGCTAATCACTCAAAATGTAACAAGTACAGTGTCTTGCAAAAGTATTCATCCCCCTTGGTTTTTTCCCTATTTTGTTGCATTACAACCTGTAATTTAAATGGATTTTCATTTGGTTTTCATCTCATGGACAGACACAACATAGTACAAATTGGTGAAGTGAAATGGAAAAAATAACTTGTTTCAAAAAATGTAAAAATTAAAAATAATTGAAAAGTGGTGCGTGCGTATGTATTTACCCCCTTTGCTATGAAGCCCCTAAATAAGATCTGGTGCAACCAATTACCTCAGAAGTCACATAATTAGTTAGATTGTACACAGGTGGACTCTATTTTAGTGTCACATGATCTCAGTATATATACACCTGTTCTGAAAGGCCCCAGATTCTGCAACATTACTAAGCAAGGGGCACCACTAAGCAAGGGGCACCACTAAGCAAGGGGCAACATCAAGCAAGCGGCCCCATTAAGATCAAGGAGCTCACCAAACAGGTCAGGGACAAAGTTGTGGAGAAGTACAGATCAGGGTTGAGTTCGATAAAGATATCCGAGACTTTGAACATACCACGAGCACCATTAAATCCATTAATAAAAAATGGGAAGAATATGGCACCACAACAAACCTTCCAAGAAAGGGCCGCCCACCAAAACTCACGGATCAGGCAAGGAGGGCATTAATCAGAGAGGCAACAAAAATACCAAAGATAACTCTGAAGGAGCTGCAAAGCTCTACAGCAGAGATTGGAGTATCTGTCCATAGGAAAAAATCCATTGCTTAAACGTAAAAGTAATCAAACACGTTTGATGTTTGCCAAAAGGCATGTGGGAGACTCCCCAAACATATGGAAGAAGGTACTCTGGTCAGATAAGACTAAAATTGAGCTTTTTGGCCATCAAGGAAAATGCTATGTCTGGCGCAAACCCAACACCTCTCATCACCCCGAGAACCCTATCCCCACAATGAAGCATGGTGGTGGCAGCATCATGCTGTGGGCATGTTTTTCATCGGCAGGAACTGGAAAACTGGTCAGAATTGAAGGAATGATGGATGGCACTTAATACAGGGAAATTCTTGAGGGAAACCTTTTTCAGTCTTCCAGAGATTTGAGACTGGGGCGGGGGTTCACCTTCCAGCAGGACAATGACCCTAAGAATACTGCTAAAGCAACACTTGAGTGGTTTAAGAGGAAACATTTAAATGTCTTGGAATGGCCTAGTCAAAGCCCAGACCTCAATCCAATTGAGAATCTGTGGTATGACTTAAAGATTGCTGTATACCAGCGGAACCCATCCAACTTGAAGGAGATGGAGCTGTTTTGCCTTGAAGAACGGGCAAAAATCCCAGTGGCTAGATGTGCCAAGCTTATAGAGACATACCCCAAGAGACATGCAGCTGTAATTGCTGCAAAAGGTGTCACTACAAAGTATTGACTTTGGGGGGGTGAATAGTTATGCACGCTCAAGTTTTCTGTTTTTCTGTCTTATGTCTTGTTTGTTTCACAATATAAAATATTTAGCATCTTCAAAGTGGTAGACATGTTGTTTAAATCAAATTATACAAACCCCCTCAAAAATACATTTTAATTCCAGGTTGTAAGGCAACAAAATGGGGAAAATGCCAAGGGGGTGAATACTTTCGCAAGCCACTGTACATGTTGGTGTCAGAGAAAATGCATGGAGTAAAAGGTACACTGTTTTCTTTATGAATGTAGTTCAATAAAAGTAAAAGTTGTCAAAAATATTTTTAGTAAAGTAGACATACCCCCCAAAAACGACTTAAGTAGGACTTTAAAGTATTTTTACTTAAGTACTTTACACCACTGCCATCAATGAAGGTTATTAGAATCTTACGTGAACTTCATAGCTGTTACACTGTTGATCATAATGTTAGTTATTTTGTGTGTAAAATACATTACAATTTAAGCAATAAGGCACCTTGGGTGACTGTGGTATGTGGTCATTATAGCACGTCTAAGTGCTGTTTTTAGCACGAAGCATTGCGGAGTGCCCAGATACAGCCTTAGCTGTGGTATATTGGCCATATACCACAAACCCCCCAAGGTGCATTATTGCTATTATAAACTTGTTACCAAAGTAATTAGAGCAGTACAAATGCATGTTTTGTCATAACCAATGTATACGGTCTGATATACCACGGTTTTCAGCCAATCAGCATTCAGGGCTCGAACCAACCAGTTTATAATGATATTTATACAAATTGCTCACTATATTGTGCCATTTCATTTTCAGCATGGATCCAGAAACTATAGTGGATAACCAGGCCAGCTCATTACAGCTTGGTTTGGCTCGACTCGGTTTGGCTTAATAGTTTGAAAAGGAATAGGGTGTAATTTGTGACAGGGAGAGTCTCCTGTTGATAAGTGCTGCCCCATCCTGACGGCAGCACGTCTCTGTGTGAATCCCCAGACTGGGTTTTTGTGTTACTTTTTTGGTCAGGATGGGGCGATAGGATGAGGGATAAAGTTCTCAGTGCCGGGGG